>NW_024536237.1:0-9703 GCF_016097555.1 Gigantopelta aegis | reverse complement strand
TGTTTGATTTTAATATATTGGATAATTAAAATAAATTAACACTTTGTATTGGTACAAAGCTAAAAACGTGTCTTCTATACTTTTACGGTAACTTAGTATCGTAATATAATGTTAGAAAAGCCCATGCATATTGAAAGCATCGCGACACATATGCAATATTACTAACGGTCAATCCACACGATATACTTGGAGCGTTTTATAGTCCAGTCTCAGTAACGAGACACGACCATTCATGTTTCGTCTTATGTCCTCCACATTGTTTTCATTCAGCGTCTTTAACGTGCAAGATGTGTTCGCAGAAAACCAACTTCGATCCATTGTATGGTTAACCACAGGTGTTGTTGATGCCCACTGTTTGAACCTAACATAAAAAAATAAAAATATCCCTGCGTTTTTCAAGGGTAAAAAAACTAGGCCTGTCAGTAGTGTTGTTAATTGTAAGATCGGGTTGAAGTGAAGTCTATGAACATAACGTGTTAAATGTTGCACCCTCAAAATGATATAATAGCGTCTTCCCGCCAAAATCATTTACTAACTTTGGCTTTGAAATGTAAACTTTATATATTCAACTATTTGTACATAACAAATTACAACCAAATAATTAAAGTTTCTAGTAGATTTGTTTTTACACGGTGTGCAAGTACATTTAGGAGATCACCTGTTTCCATTTTTTTCTTCGAGAGGTGATATCGTCTAATTGACAGTGGATTGACGGATGACCACCAAGCCGCGTAATAGTAGTAGTAATTGATTTAAAAAAAAAAAAAAAATCTTTCTTTCTTTCTTTTTTATATTGGCAATAGAAGTTTTGAACAGTTATTAACATATATTATAAAATACAAAGAAAAAGTAAAACCAATATACACACAGCACGTAATTAGTTACAAACTCTACTTAAAAATGTATGTGCAGCTGGTTTTTCAACTGTATTTAAACATACGAGTCCTTTTACGAAAGCTCTCCTATTTATACGATTTATATATCTGCATTGTTATATTATATATATTATGTATATAAAGAATTCTACACGAGTGGCCGTTAGATACCATTTATCTCACAACGAGTTGTTTTAAAATATATCTAACGAGCGAAAGCGAGTTTGATACGGTTTTAAACAACGACTTGTGGGATAAATGGCATCTACCGGACACGAATAAAGTATTCTATTTCTTACATATCTTCAGAAAACCAGATTTTAAGCAAATTTGAACATCTTTATTGACTAAAACATATTTACAACCCTTTGCACTTGTAGCTTCGTTGTTAAAATTAAACGATTAAGTATGTTTTGTCCGACACAGAATGCACGTGCAATATGTGTTGAAGTGTGGACTAAGCGCTCACAGGTGTTCTATTGTGATAAGGTACATCAATATGTAGAAATACATTTCTCTAATATGTACATTTTCATTTTTTGTTGAGTATATATATGTATGACTTCACATTTATACTGGCCTCTCCAGTTTGCATCCCCCCCCCCTCCGAGTTACCTGTACTGACGCCTATGCAATAATAACAACTACAACACTATAATACTGTCGGAAATATAATTAAAATGATTTTCGTCGATTATTTCTAACATATTAAACAGACAAGTTAATAGTTTGTAAATATCTATTTAATGATAGTCTACCTAATTTAGCATTTACTTGTTTTGGCTCTGATTGATGTACAAGGTGGTGGTTTACTCTTGACATTGAAAGAAAAATGTCAGTAAACAGGTGATTTGTGCACTTTATTGGACCAGACTATAACAAAGTTCGGTCAACATGTGTCAATTTCATTGCTGTTACAATATGTGAGGGACTGTTTCTGATGACAGTTTATCCCTATTCCTCTCCAAAACTAAATATTTGTAGACATTTATTTATAAGTAACTTTTAAGCAAAACTGTCAAGAACCATTCTGAGTTTGTGATCTATTGTACCGGTATTAAAGGTGCTATCTTAAAGTTGCATAATGACAGCTATTGCAAATCATGTTTTTATTAAATTTTGCTTTTAACATTTAAAAACTACACCTTTAACTATATGCCCATAAATGGTTATAGGAAATAAGTTTATCTACTAGTAGAAAATACATTTTATTGGAGAATCTTTATCACAAACATATTCTCACATATAACTATGATATAGTACCTTTAAGTGGTTGTAAGTTTGTGTAAATTTCTAATGTACTTATATTTAATTTATATTCACTAAATATGCTGGTCATAATTAATAATGTATGCTGCAATTCAAAATAATCAGTTAATTTGCAGTTTTAAATGAAAAGTTTGTTTAAGGGTAAATGAAATTGACACATATCCATCAAAATGTGTTATAGTCTGTTCCAATAAAGGTCACACATCTCCTGTTTACTGACATCTTTATTTCAATTTCAAGATTAAACACCATCCTGCACATCAATGAGAGCCAAAACAAGCACATGCTAAATTAGGTAGAGTATCATTAAATAGGTATTTACAAAATATTTACTTGTCAGTTTAATAACAAAGAAATAATTGACGAAACTAATTTTTATTCTATTTCTGGCAGTACTTTAGTAGTAATACTAGTAGTAGTGGTAGTAGTAATAGTAGTGATGGTGGTAGTAATAATAATTATAATAATAATAGTAGTGGTGGTAGTAGTAATAATAATAGTTGTAGTCGTGGTAATAGTAATAGTAGTAGTGGTGGTGGTAGTAGTAGTAGTAGAAGTGGTTGTAATAGTAGTGGGGGAATTATTATTAGTATTAGTATTAGTAGTAGTAGTAGTAGTAGTAGTAGTAGTAGTAGTAATAGTCGTAGTGTCTAGTAGCTGTAGTAGTAGGAGTAGGAGTAGTAGTAGTAGTAGTAGTAGTAGTAGTAGTAGTAGTAGTAGTAGTAGTAGTAGTAGAAGTAGTGATAGTAGTAATAGTAGTAGTAGAAGTAGTTGTAATACTAACATGACTACTTACAGTTGCATATATCTCCTTTCTGTGTCATACAATTGTCTTCGGATTTAACAATGATGTTTGTCTTTTGGATTATGTAGGCACACGTTCCCTCAGGATTCAAAGACCAAGTAATAAAACCATAGCTGCTTATTAACTCTGTAAAGAACCGGTGTGTATTTAGCTCAACATGTAGAAATATGAAAGTATGCTAGTCTTTAGAATAAATAGATTGTATTAAATTATTAAAGTACGTTTTTATACCCAACACACTACTTGCAGTTTGCCTGAAATGATAGTTTAAGCTTCATGTTTCTCGTTCGTTTAATTTTATACTAGTGTTCGGTAATCGGTCTGAAAATAGTATTTGAATATTCGATAAAAATGACGAGCAAAAATTCGAATATAAATAACTTACTCATCGAACTAACGTGATTTGTTTATAGTTTGAATTGTGTAATTAACTTTTAATAACACCCCCCCCCCCTAAAAAAAAAAAAAAAAAAAAAAAAAAAAAAAAAAAAACCCAACCCAACAACAAAAAAACAAAAAAACAAACAAACCCCAAAACCCCCCCAAAAAACATCAACAACAACAACAACAACATAAAAAACAAAAAAACAACAACACCAACAACAAACAACAAACAAACAAACAAAAATAAACAAGTTACGACGAAAACAAATAAAAAATCATAATGAAGTAGTGACTGGTCGCTAACCTAGCTAACTATTTTGACTTCTCATCTAATTAATAATAATGTATTCGCCGTAAACATACAATTCATAGCCACACACACACATACATTATTCATAACATAAATATTATATCATATACGGTACTTATACGAAATACATTATCCATAGTTTATCACATAATTATACATACACATAATGCATAGCCATATTCCACCATATAGTCATATATTCATCACATACCAATACATTGCAGTACACTGCAGAGAGTGATACGTAGAGCTATTATAAATATACATTATTTTGTCTCTTGAGTTGTGGGGTCAGGACGTAGCTCATTGGTACAGCGCTCGCCTGTTGGCAAAAAAGGTGGCAAAGATTTCCGCTCTAATACCACAACAATCCTATGTTTGACGTCAAATACCTTTACATCGATCATTTTCGAGTTAACTGATTAAACAAATCCACATATTAATCACTGATAAACATAGTACAGAAAAAAATCCGACAGCACCCACATTCAGCTACGCTTCGTGACACTCCGTCGCAAGAATTACAAAGCTCGGTGACCTATTTCGTGACGTAGATCACGTGATCGCCCAATGGACGATTTCGCCTAGTAGACGGAATGGCCGAGTGGGCGATCATGTGACGCAACTTAGAATTCTGCTGTCCGGAGTTTGCCGAAGCTTAGCTGAATGTGGGTGCTGTCGGGTTTCTTTCTGTAGTGTGTGTATTAGTGATTAATATGTGGATTTTTAACAATTAATTAACTCGAAAATGATCGATGTAAAAGTATTTAACGTCAAACATAGGATTGTTGTGATATTAGAGTGGAAATCTTTGCCAACTGTTTGGTTGTCGGGAATTGCCAAAAAAATACATAGCTTGGTCTCTGACTGTAATGAGAGCGTATTTATGTCCAAATGTCCGTCTAGCTCTCTTACAGTCAGAGTACTCGGGCTAGTGTGGTCGATGTAGGCTATATCGAAAATAAATAGCTGGGGTAATAAATAGAATAGCAAACTCGGTACTAGTTATTATCAAATTTATGTCCCTCGTGATAAGTGAAAATGATTTCACTCGCACTGGCTAGAACGAGCCCGCCGGTTGGGATTTATTCTAGACCGACCGCGCATTTCCAAAAAACACCTTTTTAGGTCTAATTAATGAATAGAAATAGCATATAGTCTTGATAAATGTAGATCGAACACAACACCTCTTCCTCTACCCCTAGAGCGTTACATAATTATTAACACCGCCTTACATGTAACGTATATGCCAACCGTTGACTACTGTCAAAATTTCAAGGCAAATCTCCAACCAATCTCCAATCTCCAATTTATGAATATAAATATGTTTTGGAGATATGAGACGACCCCTTAATCAAGACAGTTACATTTGTTCAAAATCACGTGAGAAGCTAATAGTCCGGCTCCCAGATACGAATTTTCATAAGAAAACTACATATTATGAAGATTTTATGAAACTTTCAGGGATTAAAGGTAACATATATGGCTTCAATCTCAGAAGGGGTGCCCACTCATCCCGGCACTATTTTCAAGATGGCCACCATTTTTCAAAATGGCCACCGTTTTTCGAGGTGCGAACACTAAAAATGATAGAAATAACCGATTTCAATGATCTTAGTGTCGATTCATATGTTTTTAACAACTCTAAAACTGAATATTGGGTTTGTAATTTCGAAAATCCAACATAGCGACCCGTAGCGGCCATTTTCGAAAATGGCCGCCATTATTTAAAAAAAAAAAAAAAATTAACCAATTTTCACAATCTTGGTGTCGATTTATGTTTTTGACCATAGTAAGACAGATTATGAGGTTTAAAATTTGGAAAATCGAATATTGTGACCAGTAACGGCCACTTTCCAAGATGGCTGTCATTTTTGGTGAACTTGAATAACTATTGAGACTGTTCCTTAACCATATGTCTGACGCCATATAACCGTAATTAAAATGTGTTGAGTGCGTCGTTAAATAAAACATTTCTTTCTTTTTTCTATTGAGACTGGATGATTCTGGTGTCAAACTATATTGTTTTTGTTCGACGAAAACAGCGAGCAAGTTGCATTTGAAGATTGGTGTTCGGAAGAAGCTAAACAGCATCCACTGTTCAAGTATTGGCTCATATCACTTCAGCTCTTGAAGCTTCACTTCACATTTGTCCGCTCGATTCGTCAACGCAACTTTGGTTTGTACCTCACTTCACTGAAGAAGATGCTACCATGGTTTTTCGTAATGGACCACCCAAACTACTCGCGTTGGCGTTCGGTACATGTGAAAGACCTTGTCGAACTCGAAACTACTGCACCTGCCATCTACCAAAGATTTCTCACCAGAAACTTTGCTATCTGTAAAACTCATAGGCCATTTTCGGCGATTGGAATTGATCAAGCCCATGAGCAAAACAACTGAAGACAATGATGCCTTACGTAGATGGAATATAGTTGGTCCATTACTGATTGAACTTATCAACGAATTCGAGGTTGATCTCAACAAGAACTCTGCTCCTGTAAACCCGAAACACCATGAGCAGTATCGATCCTTTCAAACGAAGTTCTTGAAGAAAGTTCAGTCTGTAGGGGATTCATTCAACGAGTTTGGTAACCCATTCAGTGATGACAGTTCAGAGCTATTCGTCTTAGACTCAAAGGTCGTCGTTCAAGCTGACATCGTGGAAAAGATGAACGGAGCAGAATCAACTGGACTGGAATGTTACAACAAGTTTCGAGAAGAAAGATTTGTTCGGAGATCAGAGCCACTGGATGCAGCAATTACTCTGACAAATCTACCACTATTTGCGAGTAAGAAGAAGCATCGCACAAAGGCCGATGGACATGTCTTTATCCTTAAACTGGATGTAGAGTTGTTCTCCAGATTGTTCATCGTCAGCTAGAACCGTCAGCTAGATCTAGATACATTCTTTCAGCGTGAAAATCAACCATTTCCTCTTGCCTTGTCTGCAGATGGTGATCTCTATCTCGGGCAGAAAGCTGACCTGCTCGGACTGTTGGAACCTGTGCCAGACAATGCTGACAACACAGCAAGCAACCGTGTCACATGTGATGGTTTGATCATTGACGGAGCTGCACTCGTTAACATCTTGCAACCCGGAAAAGAACTGAAAACATTTGACCAGTACTATTCGAACACGTTTGCTCCTCATCTCACCAAACAAGTCACAACAGTTAATGCTACCCGTCTTGATGTTATATGGGATATATACGTAAACGATAGCTTGAAAGAGCAGACGCGACAGAAACAGGGTACAGGGGTGAAGATGGTTGTCCGGTTATCAGGTGCACTGCCCAGAAGTTGGAAGGATTTCCTCAGAAATTCAGACAACAAACAACAGTTATTTGACTTACTTGCATCCTTGACCGTTGAAAGGATGGGTAGTACGATGGCACTTGTATCCAATGTCTACAACAGTGTACACCAGTCAGCATCTGCATCAACCCTTCCACCCACTGTAAAGCATGAAGAGGCGGATACCAGAATATTCGTACATCTAACAGATATGGTAACAAACGGAATAACCAAGATAGGGATTCGGACAGTAGATACGGATGTGTTAGTGCTTGCTTTAGCTAGCTTTAACAAGTTATATGCTATAGGACTACGAGAACTGTGGTTGTTATTCAGAACAGGCAAGAACTATAGAAATATTCCTGTACATAGAATTGCTGGTGAAATTGGTACCGAAATGTGCTCAGCTCTTCCTGGCTTCCACGCGTATAGTGGGTGTGACACTGTGTCTGCCTTTGTTGGCAGAGGGAAGAAAACAGCCTGGCAAATGTGGAAGGCTTTCCCAGCAGTTACGTCGGCATTCACCAGTATATCTACTGTGTTACGTTCGTTACCTGATGATGTATTTAGGAACTTAGAGCGCTTCACATGCTTGATGTACTCATCTAGCACTGAGCTCCGAAATGAACAGTTCACCACTGGGAGCCTAAGTGGTCCACTTTAGATGAACTATGCAAATCTTGTCAAGAGTTAGTCAAGTGACAGATGCACGAAGGGATGTTCGAGGGCTTGATCGTGCAGAAAAGCTCAACTCAAATGCACTCTTCTTTGCCACTGCCAAGGTGAAAGTTCGGAGTAAATATGTAAGTTGACACCAGAGATTACCTCCGACAACTAAACCCAATTTCACTTTCATGGAACACAGTGACCATTTTGGAAAGTGGCCGTTACTGATCACAATATTAAATTTTCCAAATTTTAAAACTCATAATCTGTCTTACTATGGTCAAAAACATATAAATCGACACCAAGATTGTGAAAATCGGTTAATTATTAATTTTTTCAAAAATAATGGTGGCCATCTTGGAAAATTGTCGCTACGGGTCGCCATGTTGGATTTTCGAAATTACAATCTCAATATTCAGTTTTAGAGTTGTCAAAAACATATGAATCGACACTAAGATCATTGAAATCGGTTATTTCTATAATTTTTAGTGTTCACACCTCGAAAAACGGTGGCCATTTTGAAAAATGGTGGCCATCTTGAAAATAGTGCCCGGATGAGTGGGCACCCCTTCTGAGATTGAAGCCACATATGTTACCTACAATCCCTGAAAGTTTTATAAAATCTTCAAAATATGCAGGTTTTGTCTGTGTGGGACCCAGACTACAAGCGCCTGCGCAAATCAAGTAAAGTCCCAGTTCCACTGGCGTCCCGCTAAATGAAGAAAATCAAAGCTGGCTATTGAGTTTGTAGTTGACCTAGATAATGTAGATAAGCAAGCATTGCGAAACTATAGCGATGTGGTGGACCTTTCATGTACCATACAGAACTGGATCATCTATTCTAAATGCTTAAATAATAAAAATATTCCAGGGAATGTAGTTTTAAGGTGCTTGTGTCGCAGGACCGAACCAACTCAGTGGATCCATTCAGCTGATTGTTTTTTCTCGTTCCAACCAGTGCACCACAACTGGACAAGGAAATGTTTTATTTAACGACGCACTCAACACACTTTGTTTACGGTTATATGGCGTCAGACATATGGTTAAGGACCACACAGATATTGAGAGAGGAAACCCGCTGTCGCCACTTCAAGGGCTACTCTTTTTGATTAGCAGCAAGGGATATTTTCTATGCACCATCCCACAGGCAGGATAGTACATACCACGGCCTCTGTTACGCCATCTGTGGAGCCCTGGGAGATTTAACCAATGAAAATGAAGATGAGACAAAATTCTATCCAATTAATGAGGAGGTAACGTAATGCAACGTCAACTGCTAATAATTCAAGATAAGAGATCGCCATCATGGTGGAGATGTGGGAGTTCCAGCTGCACCCCCCGCCTCTGTTCGCTCTGTTCCCCCATTGGTAAATCGTTCCCCCCCCCCCCCCCCCCCCCCCCCCCCCCCCCGCACCCAGACCACTGACCCAGGAAAGACCCATTAGAACTCAGGGGGGATCAATCTATAATGGTAACGTAGATAATCAGGTTAGTAAGCTCGAGTTCGTTAGAATAATTTCAGGCCTTATTTTGGATGGAGCACTTAAAATTACCCCCCCTTCCAAATACAATATTGCTGACATTGAGGAAGCCACTAAAGTGGCATGTCAAATTGTTGACAGGCACTTAGCTGTTAAAATAGAAATAGGGTCGGTCCAGTCTAGAACTATTAAATCGTTTAGGGAACGCAACTTGGTTGACCTGTTGCAAGACATTAACAACACAGTTAACTAGGTTGCATATAATTTTATTTAACTCTAACTTAGTATTGTTTCGTCCCCTATAATGGGTACAAGATCTAAAGTAATGATAAATAGTAATAATAATATTAATAATAACAATAGTAACTGTAAATTTAATAAGAATAATGCTAATGTTATTAAAGGTCTAACAGTGGTACAGTGGAACGCCAAAGGTTTGCGCACACATGGGCCTGAATTGAAAAAAATATTTAACTGATAATAATAATAATTTTGATGTGATCACCATTCAAGAGACCTGGATCACTAATTTAACAAATAAACAGAGGCAATCAAAAGTATTTTTAGATTATAAAATTTCAGGCTATACTGGTCTCTTTTTCAATAGTGGGGTCAC
>NW_024536236.1:0-9937 GCF_016097555.1 Gigantopelta aegis | reverse complement strand
TTACCATTAAATTTTCTTTCAAATTGTTAATTTTGATCGTGCAACAAAATCATGGAAATCGCTAACTTTTTTCTCCCATTCGGCAGGGAGAGATTGGCCTACAGTCGTACGACTTCTGACTGATAAATCGTTCCTTTTCATGAATCGGTAACACCAGGTTGGCCCACCTTTAAAAGTACTCAGTTTCATTTCTTTAGCCATGGTTTGCGCTTTTAACCTAATCAACACTGTCGACCTTCCGTTTTCACGTTGAGCTTTAATCCAATTAACTAAATCAACTTCAAGTGTCGAAAAATGTGCAATGCCATGCCGTCTGGCTCTTTTTGTTCTAGGTTCTACTGATAATTGTTCTTTCATATTTCTTCACTGACGAACAGACTTTTCATCAACATCGAACACACGGCCTGCTTCTCTATTACCATGTTCGTCCGCATATAACACAACTTTAAGTTTAAACTCTGTCGTGTAACTTTTCCTTTTACGTTTTTTGCTACTTGGCGAATCCATGATTCAATAATGACTGACAAACTGTGATCTAAACATACAGAATGAAGCTTTTATGAGAACTACTCAGTCGTAGTTAAAGTAGCTAGGAGGAAATTACAATGAAAACAACTCGGTCATAGTGACAGAAGCAAGGAGAAAATTACTATAAAAACAACTCAGTCTTAGTGACAAAAGCAATATCAGCTGGCCTCAGACCACAATTAATTTCGCTATATGTTTCTATATAGCCTTAGTGGCTATAACATTTTTATTAATATCAGCAGGCCCGTGAAGTTTTGTATGTACCGTTGCCTGCATGGGGGACACATACCCTGAAAAGGACAACCCCTGTTGTCCAGCTCTTTCTCCCAGCATATTGGTTTAAACAGACACACCCTCTAAACCAGGCCGGAGTACACCCATTTTACACAAAAAGCACTACTTTTTCATGGGCCGGAATTACCACAAACAAGTCTTCAATGCCAAGAAGTTACACATGTTTACAAACTACATGCTATCCCCTGTCACTTCAGTGAAACAGTTGCCACTTCATAGCTGTCTGCCATGAAATAATCACAGTCAAACAGCAGACTACTTGCGCGGTCAAATTTCCGGATTTTGGACAACCAAATGGGAAGATAACTGTAATCTGAGGCCTATCAGTCTATTTTTCCCCCTAAAAACTGGCCCACACTAATGCATTCCAATGATATACATATTAAAGCAATGCTCAGTAAGTATCGGGATGTCACCTTTAAACTGAGAGTATATAGAGGCTGTGTTAAAACACCTACCACAGTGCCTTGCCATGGTCAATTTTAGCAATGGAAACTTGAGAGACACCAACTTCTAAATGTAATAACTTTATCAAATTTTGGAATTTCTTCATACAATGAGCAGCTATTTTTTCTATCTGCACACTGTTGTCTTGGAAAGATTTTGAAATATTTAAAGGAAAAAAAATCAATCATTAGTTTTTACTTCATTTTTAATTAAATATTAAACTTAAATTTAAATGTTTGAAAAAAATTAAAATCTAAAACTGTAAAATTTTGCATTTTAGATATGATAAGTGGAGGCTTATTAAAGATATGGTGACTGAATTCATGGTACATTATTAGAAATGTGTCAGAGGGATGGTGAAAGTCACAAAATTGGGACCATTTGCAACAAATTTTTACACACTAATTTCAGGGAAAATTAGACATGATAGGCCTCAGATTCAATTTTGACCTGCTGTATTTACTTAATCTACTTCATTTACTGCATTAGACATGTAGCCACTTTGTAAAAGGCAAAACAGTCCATATAAATGCATATTAATATGAATATGCCCTACAGATGTTACTTAGGTATACATCATAATATGTTTTTTGTTGACGACAACTTTGAAAATGAAGATTTTGTCGCAAAATGCTGATATAAATCCTACCAAGAGGTACTTGCACAATATTTTTCAGTTTCCAGTGATAACTGTTAACAAGTGTAATCATGTGCCAGTGTCTTGGATACCTCAGTGTAGTATTTCTTGATTGGAAGGATGTATGTAGTAATGACCACTAAATATGCATTATGGATTATTCTGCCATATGTTTTACAAGCCAAATGTTAACTTTTTTGGCAGATTTTCTGCAATAAACTTGACAAGTGTACCAGCATCTGATTACTGAACACAATAAATACATTCAGACAGCATAGAATATTAGCCTATTAGATTTTCTAAGGATAAAAGACCATTTTTAAAAAATTACTGAAGTGTGTAATTTACATAAATGTAGGTGAAATGTATTATTAGAGTACTTAATCTTGTTAAAAACTGTATACTATTTATTTAAAGTGTTTAATTACATTTAGTAGGGATATATTCATTATATTTAGATCTTCTGTCCAATTGCAATAATTGAGAAACTCATTAAAATTCAATATGTAAAAAAAATAAAAAATCTCAATATTGACCAACAAAATCCAACTTTTGCTCTTTTTTTACCAAATTATTAGCTCAAAACTGTTAAAAAAATATTGCAACAACATGTAGTAACATCAGAGGTAATTTTATGCTATTTTGGAGGATATTGAAATTTAAAAGTTGAAAACTTTAATTTTAATTTTTAATAAATTCAAAAAAAATGTTTTTTAATTTAATAAAATATTTAGAAAATAAATAAATGAGTTTTCATATTCCTTGTGGTATTCACAATCAGTCTGTGTAATTTCACCTCTCTGGTTATAATACTTTCATCAAAATCAAGCATTTAACCGGTGTAATGTGTGAACTATATCAGGCCTCAGACCACAATTAATTTCGCTATATGTTTCTATATAGCCTTAGTGGCTATAACATTTTTATTAATATCAGCAGGCCCGTGAAGTTTTGTATGTACCGTCGCCTGCATGGGGGACACATACCCTGAAAAGGACAACCCCTGTTGTCCAGCTCTTTCTCCCAGCATATTGGTTTAAACAGACACACCCTCTAAACCAGGCCGGAGTACACCCATTTTACACAAAAAGCACTACTTTTTCATGGGCCGGAATTACCACAAACAAGTCTTCAATGCCAAGAAGTTACACATGTTTACAAACTACATGCTATCCCCTGTCACTTCAGTGAAACAGTTGCCACTTCATAGCTGTCTGCCATGAAATAATCACAGTCAAACAGCAGACTACTTGCGCTGTCAAATTTCCGGATTTTGGACAACCAAATGGGAAGATAACTGTAATCTGAGGCCAGCTTACCGGTACAAGCGAACAGGCAGACCACGTGATCACTTCAACAATTACATGCAGATAGTCCGCGGATTATCTGCCGGAGCGGGCTATCTGAGCATTTTATTATCCTAAAACGTAAATATAGATCGCTGCGGACTATCTACAGTAGCGGGCAATACGCAGGAAATTACGGTACTAATTTTCGGGAGTGCTCTCAACTGACAAGTACTGTATAAAAAATCAACATACGTCGACCTGGACATCGCCTCGTGTTGTTGTTATATAAGTGGCACCATGCCACTTGTACATTGTTATCAGTTAGGACTACATATAACAAGTCACTTCAAACCAGTGGGTTATTTAAATACTACAGAGGTTACCCTGCGTGTAATCACCAAAGAAAGATTTTAAAAAGCATATCAGAATTATGTAGTATTTTGTTTTTATGAGGAACTATTTCCTATTTAACCGGCCTATATTAAGCTGTATAGCAAGTAACGACACGACACATGGTGGTGTGTTGGCTGAAGTGGACACGTTTCAGGATGCAACATTCAACATTCAATTTTCTATCACAAACAACAAATCATTAACCCCCTATCCTGCACAGACAGCCCAGATAGATGGTATGTGTGTGTGTGTGTGTGTGTGTGTGTGTGTGTGTGTGTGTGTGTGTGTGTGTGACAGAGAGAGAGAGAGAGAGAGAGAGAGACAGTGTGTGCAAGAGTGTATGTGGTGTGTGTGCGTGTTTGTCTGTGTGTGTGTGTGTGTGTGTGTGTGTGTATTGATGTAATAATATATATATATATATATATATATATATATATATATATATATATATATATATATTGTATGTATTTCGAGGTTGACTGTTACATACATAGATATTAACGCACTTGCGCAGGGGATAATTGAATCCTTTCTGGCCTCACAAATTGTCCCATGCCGTTGCTGGGACTCGAACCTGTGGCACCGAATCGCCCGCAAATAGCAGACTAACCACGAGCTATTGGGGCATGTGTATGACTGTGTGTGTGTGTGTGCGTGTGCGTTGTGTCTGTGTGTATTTAGGTGTGTATTTAGGTGTGTGCATGCAGAATCACACGATTTAAAGGAAGGGACAATTAAGGCATTTGGCCTGGTATGCATATTCAACGATACATAATGCACATTATTGCTTAATATCAACAAGTATAATCGTATAGTTAATTAATAAAACGGTTAAATGTGACGGCTATTATATATAACGGGCGCAGCCATTTTGTACCATCTCAGTGAGTACGCCCTCTGGCGAGCTGGTGGTTACGTAATACTTAACGCGTAACGTCAGGAATGAGCCTTAGAACTAGAGAAAGACAATCTACCTGGTTTTTGCGGGATGATAAATAGTCATACATTGCAATGTTCTGTAATAATACACATCCCAGTAAGCCATCAATAAGTATATCCAGTACTATATATATTATTTTTCAATACAAAATAAAATACCATTGTCAAAGTGGCTACACAACAAGTCGAAATAATTAACAATGTTTTGTCCATGCATTAACCTACGTACTGAAATGATACACGGAGTGTTTTCTTAGTTAATTGGTCTATGCTGTTAGTTGCTTCTACCTGTGATTCCTGATTGGCAGGTGTGTATTTGATTGGTAACCAGACGAGTCAATTAATTGACACTGTCTAGACACAAAAATACATACCGGTATTATGGAATATTACCTGTCGCCCCTAAAATGGTAATGGACATGGTTTATTACTGTAAATAGTTCTGTAAAACTATTGATTAAGTAGATTTTTCCATCTAAAACCACAGCACTGACCAATTACGTAGTCCCAAAGAAAAGAAAATTGTCACTTGGGTATCGTGGGTTGTCGTTTTTGCTCCAACGTAGCATATCAATAGGCCTAATAGTGTACATTTTTCCTTTGGATTATTTAACAGAGATAAATACTATAACCCCATTTTGTTCCGTTAATGCAACTTGAAATATATTTAGTTAAATAGTTTATTATATTATTACGTCATTTATGCTGTTTTACAAGTCAGGTTGATCAAGTCAGGTTGATCAAGTCAGGTTGATCAAAGAGAAGCGCCTTGTCGAAAATTACTGCTTTTGTTTACACTGTACATACAGGAGATGGTCAGGAGCTGACGTCACTTCGCCCCAAGCTATACCACCGGTCGTCAAAAAAAATGGCTGCCCCCAGTTAGCAGGAATAATCATGTTTTTTTATTAACTCTAAAATTACGCGTTTTTTCATTTGCTAAAGTGTCAGTATGTGTTGGTGGTCCGGGTATGCATCTTTCCAACACATAAGGCTCTTGTTTGAGTTGACCCTACCTTTAACCTAATCTCGATCTAACAGAAAAATCAATGGGGAAATAATATCTATTGATTAGCCGCACCTATAGCTGTAATAATTAGACATAGTTCATTTGTTTTTCTTTAGCGACGTCACTAGAGTCATTTGATGACCGAAATATGTCCGCACAAGTAGTCTGCTGTTTGACTGTTTATTTTATGGCAGACAGCTTTGTAGTGGCAATTATTAGAGGTTGTAGTATACCATATACAATCCCATAGGCGACCATGACCCATAAATATCAGTACTACAACACCTACCTGAATGTATTAACTGAAGAAATTGGTACCTTTCATGGCTCATTTTCGGTATAACCAGATGTTTTTATAACACCCCTAATAAATAAGAAAAAAGACGAAGAAAGAATCAGACTATTTAGCAATGTCGGAAAAAAGTATTTTGACATAAAATTTCGAACGAAGGCCTAAAGGTTTAAAGTCCGATCGTAGTCATCAGAGGAAACTCACTACATTTTTTCTGATGCACCAAGGGATCTTGTATATGCACCTTCCCACAGACAGGAAAACACATACCACGCCCTTTGACCAGTTCTGCTGCACTGGTTAGAACGAGAAAACACTCAACCAGTTAAATGGATCCACCGAGATGGTTCGATCCTGCGATGCAACCACCTCAGGCGAGCGCTCAGACTGAGCTAAATCCAGTCCATGGTGTGTTACGGTGCATAGCTGGTAGCGAAATTACACATAATTGTAGCCAGTAATAAAAAGAAACCAAGCCGAATATTTCGTGTTTTTTGTGTGGGTTTTTTGTGTGGGTTTTTTTTTTTTGGGGGGGGGGGGGGGGGGGGGGGGGGGGGGGGGTGGTGGGGGGTTGTGCCTTTCCAAGAACCGGGTTACCCTATTGTGTGTGCGGAGAACTGGTGACAACTTTATTGACCGCTAAAGTGGACATTGTCAGCTTAACGCTGTTATCTCCTAGGTGCCTTTACAAGAACCGGATTACCCTCTTGTGTGTACGGAGAAGTTGCGATAACTTGTATCACTGCTAAAGTGCATATTGTCAGCATAGCGCTGTTATCTCGTAGGTCAGTACTTGCCACTTGTCTAAATTGGGTACACGCTTTTAACACTGTTGCTCTTTGACCGGTAGCATTTACATTCGCCCGTTACTGTTGCCATTTCGCTTGTTGATGCTGCTGCTGCTATTGTTGTTTTCGCTAAAACAGGACATTGTTATTACTATTTAACGAGTGGACACGACCATGTTTACGGTAAGTAACATCTGCAGGGAAATGTCTATGGCATGGGCGTCGATCGGTGGGGGACAGGGGGGACGCGCCCCCCTCACTTTTCAACGCCGGGGGACAATTTATATAAGTGTCTCCCCCCCCCCCCCCACACACACCTTTTCGTTTAGCAAAAGCAACAACACCACCACCAACAAAAACAACAGCAATAAAATTTTTTTTAAAAAAACCAAGCAAAAATTAAAAGTTTAACCACTAATGTGTAGCTTTATGATTTTCATTGACATTCCTTTATCACACACACACACACACACACAATGTACACACACACACATACATACACACACACAATGTACACACACACTAACACGTCCCCCCCCCCCCCCCCCCCCACACACACACACTTTTAAAGCCGGATTGACGCCCATGGTCTATGGTTCACCATATTATATTTCTACAAACGATTCGTCTTTTAGGCGCAATTTTCATTTGTCATGTCATGTCATGTCATAGGGTTTTACGTGCACATTCAGAACAAGCTGTTGTAGCGCACGCCTGTCGTGGGCACAAGAGCCGGCCTTGGCCGGCTCCTCCGTCCATGACAGGAAAGGTGGGGGGAGGGGAGAGGAGGGACCGCCTGCACTGGCAGGTGCAAGGAAGCACCAGCAGCCCGATCAAATCGGTAGCAGGCGGGTGTTCATTTGTCGGTAAGTGTTACGGACGCCTGTCTCCAGACGTTGTAACAGCGAAGGTGGTGAATTACTAAGAAAATGTATATAATATGGTTCGACGAGCCCCCAGTCTGCAGAAATGGCAGACGATTAAACTAATACTTCAGTTTATAATGAATGATCACTTCTGACTTTCTCTAAACAACAAAACCAACACAAATCAACATGTAATCATTTAATACATAAACAGCTAACTGTCACCAAGGTGACTTACACTGAATACAACAATCTGTTGTACTGACCACTGCTCAAACTACGACACTCACTTTATATGTTCTCTATACAAATGTTCAATGATATCATCATGTAGATTCATTCGGCTGATAGGACGGTTTCCCTCAGTTCAGCTCTGCGGCACTTCAAACGACAGGTAGATAACTGGACTTCAATAAGCTTCAGTTCTGCGAATCTTCAATAATATGTTAATCCAACAATATTGTCCCTCTGTGGACATCAGGTACGGGGTTGTACACTCCGACCCTTTCTTCAGTCAAACAGCCGTAACGTCGCTTGGCACGGAGCTTCTAGGGAACTGCTACACCAAACCTCAGACAAGACTTTTATGCACCAGGCATGGTCCTTGGAGATATGAGGTAATCTCACGTAACATTATATAGTTCACATTGGATTCACAAGCACCAACCGTTTTATGTTGGCAGTAAATACATTATACGCTTGTGAATGACACATGATAGTTTCTTTGACTTCCACAACAAATTAAGCTCTCATCAGTAGCAGATAAATAGATAGGCCGCGTTGTTTCCACAGCTTTGTAATGAGTGTTCGTAGTGAGTGTTCCAACGTTTAATTGTTGTTAGTTGCACACATATGGTGGTTAGTGAGTTTAGTGTCGTTGGGATGTTTAAACAGATGGCCTTACACATGATGTCTGTCTGCTATACATCTGACATCATGACAGTAAGCCGTATGCATATACACGTATTCGTAATCTATATTGCAGATACAATCTGATTAAAATTAGCTCTACTGTGTCTACCAATAGATCTAACAGCATTGCGTGGACTCCCATGTCCAGGTGACATTTCATCTATAAATAACAATTTAAATATCGACCAATTATACTTCGCCTTGTATAGCGTTATTCGGGAGCATACAAATTCTAAAAATATCCGGCGAGACTATTTATGCAATAGGCGAACTTGTTGGTCTATTTCAGCATTTAAAAACAGGGGGGAAAGTGTAGTAATAAACTCTGGATTGTATACTAGTATAAACAGATTTTATGGCTATACCATCACGGTGTTTGTTTTCGTCTTGAAACGAATTTTATATAACATTTTATATTGCAATTAGTTTCCGGCATACTTCGTAATTCAACCGAATCATTTCCTATACCCTCGGCATAATCCAATCTAATTAAAATTAGCTCCACTATTACACATGTAATAGTGGAGCTAATTTTAATTAGATTGGGCATAATCCCGAATGTTTTCAAATTCTTTTCGAATCACTGGCACTGTGTGTATGTGTGTATATATATGTGTGTCTATATGTGTGTGTGTGTGTGTGTGTGTGTGTGTGTGTATATGTGTGTGTGTGTGTGTGTGTGTGTGTGTGTGTATGTATGTATGCGTGTATATGTATATGTATGTGTATGTGTGTGAGTATATAATATATATATATATATATATATATATAATATATATATATATATAGATAGATATATATATGCGTCTGTGTGTGTGTGTGTGTTTGTGTTGTATATGCGTGTATGTGTGTGTGTATATATATATATGTGTGTACATGTGTATGTGTGTGTATGTATGTGTATATGTGTGTACAGTACGCGAACCAACTATAATTGCGTCTAGACGGCGACTCCGACAAGCTAGACGGCGTCTACACTAGTTGGGGAAAAAATTGAAATAATTCTCGTAGACGGTTGATCGGCGGTCACTGCGAACGTGCACGAGCTACTTGATTTGAGCCTCTGACCTTTTTCTTGTTGTCAGCTGCCGCTATGTTGTCGTTACACTACGTTTATGAATTAAAAAAAAAAAATTTTATTTATTTATTTCACGTGGGGGTTTTTTTGTCTTTCAAAAGCGCGATATACGTGTTTACAAGGCATTCGCACTACACTGAAAAATAATAACTAAATAATTACATTTATACTGACCATTAACCCTTATAAATCGTTTAAAGGGAAACGATTACAATAAGCAAACAATAAAAAGGAGTGTATGGAGAAGGGAGAGTTCTTCGGTTTACTAACAAAAGTGAAATCGAGGGGAAAAGGGGAAAAGAAAGAATAAGCTTGGTTTTGCGTATGTTTTTTTTTTAATTGTGAAAAGTTCATTTCATTTGTGAGGGGAAGTCGTCTGTTTTTACGTTTACTGTTTTTAAAAAAGTAAAATAAATAATAATAAAACAAAGTGAAAACAATAAAATAAAAATGTTTTAAAAGGAT
>NW_024536235.1:0-11376 GCF_016097555.1 Gigantopelta aegis | reverse complement strand
CAAAATGGTTTTCCCAGAGGGCAGGATTATTTGTCAGTCAGATGATTTTGGAACAAGGTGAGAACATGGTTTTTGTCACCAGGGCAGCAGATACAAGAAAAATAATTTATATACTGAAATTGAGAATTATTATGGGGAAACCCCCTGCCAAAAAAAAAAAAAGTTTGGGTAGACCCCCTAACAGAAAAAATGTATATGTAATTGGTCACAAATTCCATCACCAAAAAGAAAGTACACTGCTCCCAAATGCCACCAAATCACCTACCTGTACCAGGCTGTCCAGGGACGACACTTTGATGCAGTGGCTAAGCCGTCAAACGAGTCGAGGTGATCTTCATATGTGGTCCACCGATTCACAGGGGACGACTGGCAATATGCGGTTACTTCGGCCGTCACCCAGCTGTTCCCGATGCCTTGGAAGATTTCCTGAAACAAAACAATCAAGACTTAGATGGCTATAAACTTCTTCATTGTGGTAAAGTGCTCAATCTATTCAATGAATCTTATCGAGAACATAGAAATTAACTTCCCAACATGTGATGGTGATCTGAAGTATGACGAACAGTCCTATCAACAATGGGGTATGTGTTGGCGCCTAGTTTAAAATGTGAGCTATGTCATTTTAGATCGAAGAAGCACAAATTGTACGAAGAAGTCACTTTACCCACTGCACGAGGTCAGAAAGCTGCTCAGCCTAATATTGGGATACATGTTGGCCTTATGAATACATCAGTTGGAATTACAGGATTTCGCGATTCCTTATCCGCAGCTGGTATCCCTGTTGGAAGCAAGCGTGGAATGCAGAATTCAGCCAATTATGTTGGATCCAAAACAGTGTACATAAACAGACAGGATATGAAAGAAAGACGGTCTAATTTGGTTCGACTAAACAAACTAAAAGGTTTTACCAGTGATCACAAGATAAGTGTTGAGGGAGACTGCCGTTACAACAAACAGACTTTTCGGTGGGAACTCGAGCACACCCCTCCAGCCTGCAACTCAAGCGGTCTACACCATTGCTGAGAACGAAACACCTAAAAAGGAAATTATTGGGATATACACTGCAAACAAACTTTGCAAAAAAGCCGAAATCCTCAGATCTAAGGGAGAGAAAATTACATGTCCAGATCACGGTGGAAAATGTACAGCCAATTTGAAGACAACAGATTCCATCGGCAATGAGGGCTTATATGCAGAAAAATGCGTGAATGAATTTCAAGTGGACGAAGACAAACTCAATATTGGTTATTTCACGACTGATGGCGATTCACATGCTACTGACGGTGCTACCCGGGCGCAGACAGGTTCCATTGAAAATTTACGTGACACTAGACATTTTTCTAAAAGTCAGCAAAAGGCGATTGAAAAAGTTTCATTTAGCTTAACCATGTTTCCGGGGGAAAATAAATCAGACCGACAGAAAGTACAGCGACGTTTTGCCATCGACATCAAGCAACGTTGTCACCTCGAACTTGACATCGCCCACCGTCAACTTGCAGGAGATATCACTAAAATAGTTAGAAAAATGACGTACACCATCGATTCCATCGTGGCCTGTGTGAGTGGCAACTGTTCAACACTGTGTCAAAGGCATTCATTTGTGTGTTCGGGCAGGCGGATCAAGGCATGGAAACCTGCCTATTTACCTGCAGATTCAGTTCTGAAAATGAAAGAAGGCGATAAAGAATTGTTAAGAAAATGCCTAGAACTTCGACTCGGCAAAACTGCACTTCTTAAAACAAAACTCAATACAAACACTCAAAAAGTAGAAAGTGTCAACCGGGCTTATACTAGAACAAATCCGAAACAAGTGACATTCTATCGCAACTTTGAAGCAAGAATACACAGTGCAGCCCACATGCTCAACAAAGGAATTCTAAAGTCTACTGTTACAAGATGTCAACTAGTGGGAGCCCCACTGACTGGAAGAATACACGCCCTCGCAGAACTGAAAGCTCGGGAACGTGAAGACCGGTATCATGCTACTAGGAAAAAAACTACTCGGTACAGATCCCGAAGAAATTATCTCCGCAAGGTTCGATACCAGCAATATGACGACAAACACAACAGTACTGCAAGAACAACCTACAAGAAGAATGTACTTGACTCCGAAGTTGTACCACCATGTCTAACAGATCATACGTACCTGTCCCCAAGAAGAAAAAAACAGTCTCTATAACCTGGATGGCCGATGCAGTGTTTCGGGACAATGTTTAGACAGTGTTGACGGTTGTTGTTAACATAATGTGGTTCGAGGCTCAAGTGTTCAATATTAACACAGAGGGAGTGGTGACATAAATGTGATACATCCATGCTACGAGGTATGTCAAAGTGATTGTGGTGGAGCATATACTGGAGTCGGTGTACTTTAAAAGTTTGGTGTTTTGGACGACCAGGTATTTTTGCATGAATAACTCCATATTTGTTATAATCCTTTCTTTTGTCCCATTTTTGGCAGCCTGTCCAAATTACACATCCCATATTTGGCATCTTTTCAGTCTTGGCCAATATACGATTTTTCATAGTCAATACCCAGTTTGAGTTGACCTCAACCTTAACATTTGTTGTTGTTGTTGTGGTGGTGGTCATATTACATCAGTGATTATGTAACAAATTATAAAAATTAAAGCAGCCAATTTCTGGCTCCATTAAAATTATGAAATATACCAATACATTGTTATTATAACCTTGGAAACCAGTGTGGTGTGAATTCCAGTGGTATGTGTCAAGAGTGTCTTCAGGTAGCAGAGAAGTAAATCATAACACACTGTCCACTATATTAACATAAATTTTAAAAAATAGAAAAAGAGAATTTTCCCAGGTGAATCACACATGTAGTGATGATGGCCAGTCCTTGTTTTGTGCAGCAAGTATGTCTGAACTGGGTGATGTCAACCTAAATCTGGAAATAATCTCTTATTTTTGGAGGCACCCCCCATTTTGCCATTTCACGGCTGCTAGGAAGTCTCTCCACCCCGACCATGTATTCATACTCGGTATGTACAAATCACTCATGGAAAGTGAGATCTCATTCAACACAACTGTGCACCATAAATGTAGGTGCAATTCCTGTCAAAGATCCAATTTCTTACCTATTTTCAAACTCATAAATTATTTTATTCAAATAGGGGGTGTATTTTAAAAGCACTATCTTCGTGGGCAACACGACGCTCATTGGTCAATTTACTTCTCTGCAACCTTAAGAACAAAAAATATTTTTCGGTTTATAAATTTTATTGCTCCAACATGAATACTAACATTTTGCACTTCACGAAAGTCACTTGGTTATATGTTGACGGCTGGTCAAGGGGAGATAACTCTTTGAGGAGTGTCACTGTGTTGGTCTGATTTGGCCTGTAAAAAATGGGGGGAAAATTATTAGTGTGATACACTGGAATTGTTTTGTTTAAATAAAGATTTCTATTTTAGGCCAAGTCTGACTGATTGCTAAACCTGGTAATATCATACTGTATACAGGGGGGTATTTTCAGGCCACCTCACCTGTCCCTCAATTTTTACATTTGATTTTAAAGTTGAAAATTGTGGAATGTGGGAAACATTTTCTAATTACTTCAGTGATTATCACAAAACTGTTGCTCTATTTGGAGTATCTTTGGCATATTGGGTAACCACTAGCAGCCATACGTCCACCATGACACAACAGCATGTTGTTTCAGTGTGTTGTTACTACATACCAGGACAAAGTATTCAGTGGGGGGTATTCTGCGGACCTGGCAAATGTTTTCCCAGAGGCAGGATTATTTGTCAGTCAGATAATTTTGAAAAGTGAGAACATGTTTTTGTCACACTGGGGCAGACTACAGAAAATTAAATTTATATACTGACATTGAGAAATTATTATGGGGAAACCCCCTGCCAAGAAAAAAAAAGTTTTGGGTAGACCCCCTAACAGAAAAAAATGTATATGTAATTGGTCACAAATTCCATCACCAAAAAGAAAGTACACTGCTCCCAAATGCCACCAAATCACCTACCTGTACCAGGCTGTCCAGGGAAGACTTTGATGCAGTGGCTAAGCCGTCAACGAGTCGAGGTGCATCTTCATATGTGGTCACCGATTCACAGGGGACGAGTGGCAATATGCGGTTACTTCGGCTCACCCAGCTGTTCCCGATGCCTTGGAAGATTTCCTGAAACAAAACAATCAAGACTTAGATGGCTATAAACTTCTTCATTGTGGTAAAGTGCTCAATCTATTCAATGAATCTTATCGAGAACATAGAAATAACTTCCCAACATGTGATGGTGATCTGAAGTATGACGAACAGTCCTATCAACAATGGGGTATGTGTTGGCGCCTAGGTTTAAAATGTGAGCTATGTCATTTTAGATCGAAGAAGCACAAATTGTACGAAGAAGTCACTTTACCCACTGCACGAGGTCAGAAAGCTGCTCAGCCTAATATTGGGATACATGTTGGCCTTATGAATACATCAGTTGGAATTACAGGATTTCGCGATTCCTTATCCGCAGCTGGTATCCCTGTTGGAAGCAAGCGTGGAATGCAGAATTCAGCCAATTATGTTGGATCCAAAACAGTGTACATAAACAGACAGGATATGAAAGAAAGACGGTCTAATTTGGTTCGACTAAACAAACTAAAAGGTTTTACCAGTGATCACAAGATAAGTGTTGAGGGAGACTGCCGTTACAACAACAGACTTTTCGGTGGGAACTCGAGCACACCCCTCCAGCCTGCAACTCAAGCGGTCTACACCATTGCTGAGAACGAAACACCTAAAAAGGAAATTATTGGGATATACACTGCAAACAAACTTTGCAAAAAAGCCGAAATCCTCAGATCTAAGGGAGAGAAAATTACATGTCCAAATCACGGTGGAAAATGTACAGCCAATTTGAAGACAACAGATTCCATCGGCAATGAGGGCTTATATGCAGAAAAATGCGTGAATGAATTTCAAGTGGACGAAGACAAACTCAATATTGGTTATTTCACGACTGATGGCGATTCACATGCTACTGACGGTGCTACCCGGGCGCAGACAGGTTCCATTGAAAATTTACGTGACACTAGACATTTTTCTAAAAGTCAGCAAAAGGCGATTGAAAAAGTTTCATTTAGCTTAACCATGTTTCCGGGGGAAAATAAATCAGACCGACAGAAAGTACAGCGACGTTTTGCCATCGACATCAAGCAACGTTGTCACCTCGAACTTGACATCGCCCACCGTCAACTTGCAGGAGATATCACTAAAATAGTTAGAAAAATGACGTACACCATCGATTCCATCGTGGCCTGTGTGAGTGGCAACTGTTCAACACTGTGTCAAAGGCATTCATTTGTGTGTTCGGGCAGGCGGATCAAGGCATGGAAACCTGCCTATTTACCTGCAGATTCAGTTCTGAAAATGAAAGAAGGCGATAAAGAATTGTTAAGAAAATGCCTAGAACTTCGACTCGGCAAAACTGCACTTCTTAAAACAAAACTCAATACAAACACTCAAAAAGTAGAAAGTGTCAACCGGGCTTATACTAGAACAAATCCGAAACAAGTGACATTCTATCGCAACTTTGAAGCAAGAATACACAGTGCAGCCCACATGCTCAACAAAGGAATTCTAAAGTCTACTGTTACAAGATGTCAACTAGTGGGAGCCCCACTGACTGGAAGAATACACGCCCTCGCAGAACTGAAAGCTCGGGAACGTGAAGACCGGTATCATGCTACTAGGAAAAAAACTACTCGGTACAGATCCCGAAGAAATTATCTCCGCAAGGTTCGATACCAGCAATATGACGACAAACACAACAGTACTGCAAGAACAACCTACAAGAAGAATGTACTTGACTCCGAAGTTGTACCACCATGTCTAACAGATCATACGTACCTGTCCCCAAGAAGAAAAAAACAGTCTCTATAACCTGGATGGCCGATGCAGTGTTTCGGGACAATGTTTAGACAGTGTTGACGGTTGTTGTTAACATAATGTGGTTCGAGGCTCAAGTGTTCAATATTAACACAGAGGGAGTGGTGACATAAATGCGATACATCCATGCTACGAGGTATGTCAAAGTGATTGTGGTGGAGCATATACTGGAGTCGGTGTACTTTAAAAGTTTGGTGTTTTGGACGACCAGGTATTTTTGCATGAATAACTCCATATTTGTTATAATCCTTTCTTTTGTCCCATTTTTGGCAGCCTGTCCAAATTACACATCCCATATTTGGCATCTTTTCAGTCTTGGCCAATATACGATTTTTCATAGTCAATACCCAGTTTGAGTTGACCTCAACCTTAACATTTGTTGTTGTTGTTGTGGTCATATTACATCAGTGATTATGTAACAAATTATAAAAATTAAAGCAGCCAATTTCTGGCTCCATTAAAATTATGAAATATACAAATACATTGTTATTATTACCTTGGAAACCAGTGTGGTGTGAATTCCAGTGGTATGTGTCAAGAGTGTCTTCAGGTAGCAGAGAAGTAAATCATAACACACTGTCCACTATATTAACATAAATTTAAAAAAATAGAAAAAGAGAATTTTCCCAGGTGAATCACACATGTAGTGATGATGGCCAGTCCTTGTTTTGTGCAGCAAGTATGTCTGAACTGGGTGATGTCAACCTAAATCTGGAAATAATCTCTTATTTTTGGAGGCACCCCCCATTTTGCCATTTCACGGCTGCTAGGAAGTCTCTCCACCCCGACCATGTATTCATACTCGGTATGTACAAATCACTCATGGAAAGTGAGATCTCATTCAACACAACTGTGCACCATAAATGTAGGTGCAATTCCTGTCAAAGATCCAATTTCTTACCTATTTTCAAACTCATAAATTATTTTATTCAAATAGGGGGTGTATTTTAAAAGCACTATCTTCGTGGGCAACACGACGCTCATTGGTCAATTTACTTCTCTGCAACCTTAAGAACAAAAAATATTTTCGGTTTATAAATTTTATTGCTCCAACATGAATACTAACATTTTGCACTTCACGAAAGTCACTTGGTTATATGTTGACGGCTGGTCAAGGGGGGATAACTCTTTGAGGAGTGTCACTGTGTTGGTCTGATTTGGCCTGTAAAAAATGGGGGAAAAATTATTAGTGTGATACACTGGAATTGTTTTGTTTAAATAAAGTTTTCTATTTTAGGCCAAGTCTGACTGATTGCTAAACCTGGTAATATCATACTGTATACAGGGGGGTATTTTCAGGCCACCTCACCTGTCCCTCAATTTTTACATTTGATTTTAAAGTTGAAAATTGTGGAATGTGGGAAACATTTTCTAATTACTTCAGTGATTATCACAAAACTGTTGCTCTATTTGGAGTATCTTTGGCATATTGGGTAACCACTAGCAGCCATACGTCCACCATGACACAACAGCATGTTGTTTCAGTGTGTTGTTACTACATACCAGGACAAAGTATTCAGTGGGGGGTATTCTGCGGACCTGGCAAATGTTTTCCCAGAGGCAGGATTATTTGTCAGTCAGATAATTTTGAAAAGTGAGAACATGTTTTTGTCACACTGGGGCAGACTACAGAAAATTAAATTTATATACTGACATTGAGAAATTATTATGGGGAAACCCCCTGCCAAAAAAAAAAAAAGTTTTGGGTAGACCCCCTAACAGAAAAAATGTATATGTAATTGGTCACAAATTCCATCACCAAAAAGAAAGTACACTGCTCCCAAATGCCACCAAATCACCTACCTGTACCAGGCTGTCCAGGGAAGACTTTGATGCAGTGGCTAAGCCGTCAACGAGTCGAGGTGCATCTTCATATGTGGTCACCGATTCACAGGGGACGACTGGCAATATGCGGTTACTTCGGCCTCACCCAGCTGTTCCCGATGCCTTGGAAGATTTCCTGAAACAAAACAATCAAGACTTAGATGGCTATAAACTTCTTCATTGTGGTAAAGTGCTCAATCTATTCAATGAATCTTATCGAGAACATAGAAATAACTTCCCAACATGTGATGGTGATCTGAAGTATGACGAACAGTCCTATCAACAATGGGGTATGTGTTGGCGCCTAGGTTTAAAATGTGAGCTATGTCATTTTAGATCGAAGAAGCACAAATTGTACGAAGAAGTCACTTTACCCACTGCACGAGGTCAGAAAGCTGCTCAGCCTAATATTGGGATACATGTTGGCCTTATGAATACATCAGTTGGAATTACAGGATTTCGCGATTCCTTATCCGCAGCTGGTATCCCTGTTGGAAGCAAGCGTGGAATGCAGAATTCAGCCAATTATGTTGGATCCAAAACAGTGTACATAAACAGACAGGATATGAAAGAAAGACGGTCTAATTTGGTTCGACTAAACAAACTAAAAGGTTTTACCAGTGATCACAAGATAAGTGTTGAGGGAGACTGCCGTTACAACAACAGACTTTTCGGTGGGAACTCGAGCACACCCCTCCAGCCTGCAACTCAAGCGGTCTACACCATTGCTGAGAACGAAACACCTAAAAAGGAAATTATTGGGATATACACTGCAAACAAACTTTGCAAAAAAGCCGAAATCCTCAGATCTAAGGGAGAGAAAATTACATGTCCAGATCACGGTGGAAAATGTACAGCCAATTTGAAGACAACAGATTCCATCGGCAATGAGGGCTTATATGCAGAAAAATGCGTGAAAGAATTTCAAGTGGACGAAGACAAACTCAATATTGGTTATTTCACGACTGATGGCGATTCACATGCTACTGACGGTGCTACCCGGGCGCAGACAGGTTCCATTGAAAATTTACGTGACACTAGACATTTTTCTAAAAGTCAGCAAAAGGCGATTGAAAAAGTTTCATTTAGCTTAACCATGTTTCCGGGGGAAAATAAATCAGACCGACAGAAAGTACAGCGACGTTTTGCCATCGACATCAAGCAACGTTGTCACCTCGAACTTGACATCGCCCACCGTCAACTTGCAGGAGATATCACTAAAATAGTTAGAAAAATGACGTACACCATCGATTCCATCGTGGCCTGTGTGAGTGGCAACTGTTCAACACTGTGTCAAAGGCATTCATTTGTGTGTTCGGGCAGGCGGATCAAGGCATGGAAACCTGCCTATTTACCTGCAGATTCAGTTCTGAAAATGAAAGAAGGCGATAAAGAATTGTTAAGAAAATGCCTAGAACTTCGACTCGGCAAAACTGCACTTCTTAAAACAAAACTCAATACAAACACTCAAAAAGTAGAAAGTGTCAACCGGGCTTATACTAGAACAAATCCGAAACAAGTGACATTCTATCGCAACTTTGAAGCAAGAATACACAGTGCAGCCCACATGCTCAACAAAGGAATTCTAAAGTCTACTGTTACAAGATGTCAACTAGTGGGAGCCCCACTGACTGGAAGAATACACGCCCTCGCAGAACTGAAAGCTCGGGAACGTGAAGACCGGTATCATGCTACTAGGAAAAAAACTACTCGGTACAGATCCCGAAGAAATTATCTCCGCAAGGTTCGATACCAGCAATATGACGACAAACACAACAGTACTGCAAGAACAACCTACAAGAAGAATGTACTTGACTCCGAAGTTGTACCACCATGTCTAACAGATCATACGTACCTGTCCCCAAGAAGAAAAAAACAGTCTCTATAACCTGGATGGCCGATGCAGTGTTTCGGGACAATGTTTAGACAGTGTTGACGGTTGTTGTTAACATAATGTGGTTCGAGGCTCAAGTGTTCAATATTAACACAGAGGGAGTGGTGACATAAATGTGATACATCCATGCTACGAGGTATGTCAAAGTGATTGTGGTGGAGCATATACTGGAGTCGGTGTACTTTAAAAGTTTGGTGTTTTGGACGACCAGGTATTTTTGCATGAATAACTCCATATTTGTTATAATCCTTTCTTTTGTCCCATTTTTGGCAGCCTGTCCAAATTACACATCCCATATTTGGCATCTTTTCAGTCTTGGCCAATATACGATTTTTCATAGTCAATACCCAGTTTGAGTTGACCTCAACCTTAACATTTGTTGTTGTTGTTGTGGTGGTGGTCATATTACATCAGTGATTATGTAACAAATTATAAAAATTAAAGCAGCCAATTTCTGGCTCCATTAAAATTATGAAATATACCAATACATTGTTATTATAACCTTGGAAACCAGTGTGGTGTGAATTCCAGTGGTATGTGTCAAGAGTGTCTTCAGGTAGCAGAGAAGTAAATCATAACACACTGTCCACTATATTAACATAAATTTAAAAAAATAGAAAAAGATAATTTTCCCAGGTGAATCACACATGTAGTGATGATGGCCAGTCCTTGTTTTGTGCAGCAAGTATGTCTGAACTGGGTGATGTCAACCTAAATCTGGAAATAATCTCTTATTTTTGGAGGCACCCCCCATTTTGCCATTTCACGGCTGCTAGGAAGTCTCTCCACCCCGACCATGTATTCATACTCGGTATGTACAAATCACTCATGGAAAGTGAGATCTCATTCAACACAACTGTGCACCATAAATGTAGGTGCAATTCCTGTCAAAGATCCAATTTCTTACCTATTTTCAAACTCATAAATTATTTTATTCAAATAGGGGGTGTATTTTAAAAGCACTATCTTCGTGGGCAACACGACGCTCATTGGTCAATTTACTTCTCTGCAACCTTAAGAACACAAAATATTTTTCGGTTTATAAATTTTATTGCTCCAACATGAATACTAACATTTTGCACTTCACGAAAGTCACTTGGTTATATGTTGACGGCTGGTCAAGGGGAGATAACTCTTTGAGGAGTGTCACTGTGTTGGTCTGATTTGGCCTGTAAAAAATGGGGGAAAAATTATTAGTGTGATACACTGGAATTGTTTTGTTTAAATAAAGATTTCTATTTTAGGCCAAGTCTGACTGATTGCTAAACCTGGTAATATCATACTGTATACAGGGGGTATTTTCAGGCCACCTCACCTGTCCCTCAATTTTTACATTTGATTTTAAAGTTGAAAATTGTGGAATGTGGGAAACATTTTCTAATTACTTCAGTGATTATCACAAAACTGTTGCTCTATTTGGAGTATCTTTGGCATATTGGGTAACCACTAGCAGCCATACGTCCACCATGACACAACAGCATGTTGTTTCAGTGTGTTGTTACTACATACCAGGACAAAGTATTCAGTGGGGGGTATTCTGTGGACCTGGCAAATGTTTCCCCAGAGGGCCAGGATTATTTGTCAGTCAGATAATTTTGAAAAGTGAGAACATGTTTTTGGTCACACTGGGGCAGACTACAGAAAATTAAATTTATATACTGACATTGAGAAATTATTATGGGAAACCCCCTTGCCAAAAAAAAAAAAAGTTTTGGGGTAACCCCCTAACAGAAAAAATGTATATGTATT
>NW_024536234.1:0-9736 GCF_016097555.1 Gigantopelta aegis | reverse complement strand
TTTTACCAAAGCCATAATTAAATTTTTGTACATGTGCCTCTGTTCTTTTAACATAACAATAAGCTGTTAAACTATCTTTAGGTCTCAGACAAATTTTTTTTAAAAATAATCACTTAGTTGCTCCATGAAGGTTTTTAAGGTATATAGATTTGGAACCAATTTTTTCCAGATTTGATTATCTACCTTGGTGTAATTTGATGATTTAATTTTTATTGTTAATGCTGTATTTATCCAATGTTAATAGCTAAATGATATTGCCTGGATTTACAGATTGTAGGATACATCCAATATACTATATTAATGACTATTTTGTTTGGGGGGATTAGAAAATAATGCAATAAAACCCTAGATGTTCGGAAGTAATTATGTCACTTAAAAACAGGTTTTTTTTTAGTAAGTGATCAAAAAAAAATAGGCGAAGCTGCATGATAATTCCAGATATTACAAATTTTTCAAACCTCCAACTACAGTAGGGTATACATAAATATAGTCATAATCTTTTGGTGGCTGCCAATGGTTTTGATGGTCCAATTTGAAATATGCTCATAGCTGATGGATTTGAATTCCCGCACATGGTAATTGAGAATGCCCACACTCAGCATACAGTATTTTCTTCCAACATTGTGTGCTCCGGACATTAAGTCATTACTTCATACAGATGCGTAGTCATGTTGGTTTTTCCCTCCTCAGACATTGATTTTTTTTAATACTGAATTTCTTTGATGTGCCTAGTGAGGTCTTCATAATCAAGGGGTCATGTCAAGTACATGTGTTTCAATGGAATAAGTTTAAGGAGTTTGAGGTACTCTGAATAGCCATGCTGTCTCTACATATATAGCTGAGCACACACACCACATCTGACAATAAATATCTTCAGGAGTATTATTTTTAAAAAAATTATTTTTTCAAATATGACATATTGCATTTGTACAAAACTGTACAAAATACATGTTTTGTGAGGTGTACATTTAAAATGAGGTTGCACTGTAGAAACAAACAGTTTCAGTGAGGTTGTCAGTTTATGTCAGAAGACACCAGATCCTGGTTGTCATAAAAACACATGATTCACCACCTTTTGAAACATGTATGTTATCAGTATAGGTTGCACTTATACCAATTAATTTCCGGCTGGTCGAAAGTTCGAGGTGTACCGAACTTTTGATAGAGAAGTTAAACACCACAAGTCCTGTGATTGGTTATATAATGTGAGTGTGTTGGTTGTAAAAAAATTAAGTTTCACATCTGGGCTAAAAAATGTATGCAATTTTATTTGATGTAGTACCACCGTGTCAAGTAGCCTTGTGCTTGGAACATGTATGGGGTACCTGTTAAAAAAAAGTACTAAAATTTTGTGCGAAAAACTAGGGGTGTTGCAGAAACATCTGGTTATACCGAAAATGAGCCATGAAAGGTACCATTTTCTGCAGTTAATACTTTGAGGTAGGGGTTGTAGTACTGATATTTATGGGTCACAGTTTGGTTGATATAATTGCATATAGTGTTTTTAAACACAAACGTTAACATGGTCGCCTATGGGATTTGAATTGGTATAGTCCAACCTATAGCACATATTCAGGGCATAATAAAAAAGATTATGATTTTTGTGATTTAATTAAATTAAACTACACTATTTGATTAATTAGCCGTCACTCGGCCAATGCAAGTTCACAATGACCTTGACCTTGACAATAATTACTGTACATAGCTCTGAATGGAGTTTGAACAAAAATTAGCACTGAGGAAAAGTTGGTTTTGGCCTATAATTCATACTATACAGATTTGAATGTTCTTATTTACATGGTGTTTGACTTGCCATATACAACTGCTCTTAAATATGTTAATATATCTAGGCAGTCTGAACTTAGATTTTTAATAGCAATTTATTTTTATATTAAAAATAACATGTGCCAATATTGGGATAATGTCTTTAACTTCTATAAACATAGTTAATGTTTCATGTGTGTACTTCTGATAGCTTAACTTTTTAAAGACCTTGATTTTTATTTGTCCTTTTTGGCATATTTATAGGGTGCTAAGTCATATTTTAGACAAATTTGTAGTTTTAGGGGAAACATTTTTTTTACTTTGAAGAATTTTTTTACCAAAGCCATAATTAAAAATTTTTGTCACTATCGTGGCCTTCTGTTCTCATTTATACATAACAATAAGCTTGTTAAACATATCTTTAGGTCTCCAGATCAAATCTTTTTTTTTAAAATAATCACTTAGTTTGCTCCCATGAAGTGTATTTTAAGTGTATACTAGATTTGGAACCAATTTTTTCCAGATTTGATTATCTACCTTGGTGTAATTTGATGATTTATTTTATTGTTAATGCTGTATTATCCAATGTTAATAGCTAAATGATATGCTGGATTACAGATTGTAGGAATACATCCAATATACATATTGTATTGATCTGGATTAGAAAATAATGCAATAAAATAGATGTTCGGGTAATTATGTCACTTAAAAACAGGTTTTTTTAGTAATGAATCAAAAATAAATATGCGAAAGCTGCATGATAATTCCAGATATCACAAATTTTTAAAACCTCCAACTACAGTAGGGTATACATAAAATATAGTCAGGAATATTGGTGGCTGCCAATGGTTTTGATGGTCCAATTTGAAAATCTGCATAGCTGATGGATTTGAAAATTCCCGCACATGGTAACTTGAAGATGCCCACACTCAGCATACAGGATTTTCTTCCAACAGTGATGTGCAGGACATTAAGTCATTACTTCATACAGATGCAGTCATGTTTGGTTTTTCCTTTCCTCAGACATTGTATTTTTTTAATACTGATATTTCTTTGATGTGCCTATTGAGGTCTTCATAATCTAGGGGTCAGTCAAGTACATGTGTTTCAATGGAATAAGTTTAAGGAGTTGAGGTACTCTGAATAGCCATGCTGTCTCTACATATATAGCTGAGCACACACACACATCTGACAATAAATATCTTCAGGAGTATTATTTTTTTTTAAATTATTTTTTCAAATATGACATATTGCATTTGTACAAAACTGTACAAAATACATGTGTTTTGTGAGGTGTACATTAAATTAGGTTGCACTGTAGAAACAACAGTTTCAGTGAGGTTGTCAGTTTATGTCAGAAGACACCAGATCCTGGTTGTCATAAAAACACATGATTCACCACCTTTTGAAACATGTATGTTATCAGTATAGGTTGCACTAAAAAAAAAAAAAAAAAAAAAAAAAAAAAAAAAAAAAAAAAAAAAAAAAAAAAAAAAAAAAAAAAAAAAAAAAAAAAAAAAAAAAAAAAAAAAAAAAAATACCAATTAATTTCGGCTGGGTCGAAGTTCGAGGTGTACCGAACTTTTGATAGAGAAGTTAACACCACAAGTCCTGTGATTGGTTATAAATGTGAGTGTGTTGGTTGTAAAAAAATTAGTTTCATCTGGGCTAAAAAATGTATGCAATTTATTTGATGTAGTACCACCGTGTCAAGTAGCCTTGTGCTTGGAACATGTATGGGGTACCTGTAAAAAAAAGTACTAAAATTTTGTGCGAAACTAGGGGTGTTGCAGAAACATCTGGTTATACCGAAAATGAGCCATGAAAGGTACCATTTTCTGCAGTTAATACTTTGAGGTAGGGGTTGTAGTACTGATATTTATGGGTCACAGTTTGGTTGATATATTGCATATAGTGTTTTTTAAACACAAACGTTAACATGGTCGCCTATGGGATTTGAATTGGTATAGTCCAACCTATAGCACATATTCAGTGCATAATAAAAAAGATTATGATTTTTGTGATTTAATTAAATTAAACTACACTATTTGATTAATTAGCCGTCACTCGGCCATGCAAGTTCACAATGACCTTGACCTTGACAATAATTACTGTACATAGCTCTGAATGGAGTTTGAACAAAAATTAGCACTGAGGAAAAGTTGGTTTTGGCCTATAATTCATACTATATACAGATTTGAATGTTCTTATTTACATGGTGTTTGACTTGCCATATACAACTGCTCTTAAATATGTTAATATATCTAGGCAGTCTGAAACTTAGATTTTAATAGCAATTTATTTTTATATTAAAAATAACATGTGCCAATATTGGGATAATGTCTTTAACTTCTATAAACATAGTTAATGTTTCATGTGTGTACTTCTGATAGCTTAACTTTTAAAAGACCTTGATTTTTATTGTCCTTTTGGCATATTTATAGGTGTGCTAAGTCATATTTTAGACAAATTTGTAGTTTTAGGGGAAACATTTTTTTACTTTGAAGAATTTTTTTACCAAAGCCATAATTAAAAAATTTTGTCACTATTTGTGCCTTCTGTTCTCATTTATACATAACAATAAGCTTGTTAAACATATCTTTAGGTCTCCAGATCAAATCTTTTTTAAAAATAATCACTTAGTTTGCTCCCATGAAGTGTATTTTAAGTGTATACTAGATTTGGAACCAATTTTTCCAGATTTGATTATCTACCTTGGTGTAATTTGATGATTTATTTTATTGTTAATGCTGTATTATCCAATGTTAATAGCTAAATGATATGCTGGATTACAGATTGTAGGAATACATCCAATATACATATTGTATTGATCTGGATTAGAAAATAATGCAATAAAATAGATGTTCGGGTAATTATGTCACTTAAAAAAACAGGTTTTTTTTTAGTAATGAATCAAAAATAAATATGCGAAAGCTGCATGATAATTCCAGATATCACAAATTTTTAAAACCTCCAACTACAGTAGGGTATACATAAAATATAGTCAGGAATATTGGTGGCTGCCAATGGTTTTGATGGTCCAATTTGAAAATCTGCATAGCTGATGGATTTGAAATTCCCGCACATGGTAACTTGAAGATGCCCACACTCAGCATACAGGATTTTCTTCCCAACAGTGATGTGCAGGACATTAAGTCATTACTTCATACAGATGCAGTCATGTTGGTTTTCCTTCCTCAGACATTGTATTTTTTTAATACTGATATTTCTTTGATGTGCCTATTGAGGTCTTCATAATCTAGGGGTCAGTCAAGTACATGTGTTTCAATGGAATAAGTTTAAGGAGTTGAGGTTACTCTGAATAGCCATGCTGTCTCTACATATATAGCTGAGCACACACACACACATCTGACAATAAATATCTTCAGGAGTATTATTTTTAAAAAAAATTATTTTTTCAAATATGACATATTGCATTTGTACAAAAACTGTACAAAATACATGTGTTTTGTGAGGTGTACATTAAATTAGGTTGCACTGTAGAAACAACAGTTTCAGTGAGGTTGTCAGTTTATGTCAGAAGACACCAGATCCTGGTTGTCATAAAAAACACATGATTCACCACCTTTTGAAACATGTATGTTATCAGTATAGGTTGCACTATACCAATTAATTTCCGGCTGGGTCGAAGTTCGAGGTGTACCGAACTTTTGATAGAGAAGTTAACACCACAAGTCCTGTGATTGGTTATAAATGTGAGTGTGTTGGTTGTAAAAAAAATTAGTTTCATCTGGGCTAAAAATGTATGCAATTTTATTTGATGTAGTACCACCGTGTCAAGTAGCCTTGTGCTTGGAACATGTATGGGGTACCTGTAAAAAAAAAGTACTAAATTTTGTGCGAAACTAGGGGTGTTGCAGAAACATCTGGTTATACCGAAAATGAGCCATGAAAGGTACCATTTTCTGCAGTTAATACTTTGAGGTAGGGGTTGTAGTACTGATATTTATGGTCACAGTTTGGTTGATATATTGCATATAGTGTTTTTTAAACACAAACGTTAACATGGTCGCCTATGGGATTTGAATTGGTATAGTCCAACCTATAGCACATATTCAGTGCATAATAAAAAAAGATTATGATTTTTGTGATTTAATTAAATTAAACTACACTATTTGATTAATTAGCCGTCACTCGGCCATGCAAGTTCACAATGACCTTGACCTTGACAATAATTACTGTACATAGCTCTGAATGGAGTTTGAACAAAAATTAGCACTGAGGAAAAGTTGGTTTTGGCCTATAATTCATACTATACAGATTTGAATGTTCTTATTTACATGGTGTTTGACTTGCCATATACAACTGCTCTTAAATATGTTAATATATCTAGGCAGTCTGAACTTAGATTTTAATAGCAATTTATTTTTATATTAAAAATAACATGTGCCAATATTGGGATAATGTCTTTAACTTCTATAAACATAGTTAATGTTTCATGTGTGTACTTCTGATAGCTTAACTTTTTAAAGACCTTGATTTTTATTGTCCTTTTGGCATATTTATAGGGTGCTAAGTCATATTTTAGACAAATTTGTAGTTTTAGGGGAAACATTTTTTTACTTTGAAGAATTTTTTTACCAAAGCCATAATTAAATTTTTGTCACTATTGTGCCTTCTGTTCTCATTTATACATAACAATAAGCTTGTTAAACATATCTTTAGGTCTCCAGATCAAATCTTTTTTTAAAATAATCACTTAGTTTGCTCCCATGAAGTGTATTTTTAAGTGTATACTAGATTGGAAACCAATTTTTTCCAGATTTGATTATCTACCTTGGTGTAATTTGATGATTTATTTTATTGTTAATGCTGTATTATCCAATGTTAATAGCTAAATGATATGCTGGATTACAGATTGTAGGAATACATCCAATATACATATTGTATTGATCTGGATTAGAAAATAATGCAATAAAATAGATGTTCGGGTAATTATGTCACTTAAAAACAGGTTTTTTTAGTAATGAATCAAAAATAAATATGCGAAAGCTGCATGATAATTCCAGATATCACAAAATTTTTAAAACCTCCAACTACAGTAGGGTATACATAAAATATAGTCAGGAATATTGGTGGCTGCCAAGGTTTTGATGGTCCAATTTGAAAATCTGCATAGCTGATGGATTTGAAATTCCCGCACATGGTAACTTGAAGATGCCCACACTCAGCATACAGGATTTTTCTTCCAACAGTGATGTGCAGGACATTAAGTCATTACTTCATACAGATGCAGTCATGTTGGTTTTTCCTTCCTCAGACATTGTATTTTTTTAATACTGATATTTCTTTGATGTGCCTATTGAGGTCTTCATAATCTAGGGGTCAGTCAAGTACATGTGTTTCAATGGAATAAGTTTAAGGAGTTGAGGTACTCTGAATAGCCATGCTGTCTCTACATATATAGCTGAGCACACACACACATCTGACAATAAATATCTTCAGGAGTATTATTTTAAAAAAATTTTTTTTTTCAAATATGACATATTGCATTTGTACAAAACTGTACAAAATACATGTGTTTTGTGAGGTGTACATTAAATTAGGTTGCACTGTAGAAACAACAGTTTCAGTGAGGTTGTCAGTTTATGTCAGAAGACACCAGATCCTGGTTGTCATAAAAACACATGATTCACCACCTTTTGAAACATGTATGTTATCAGTATAGGTTGCACTATACCAATTAATTTCCGGCTGGGTCGAAGTTCGAGGTGTGTACGAACTTTTGATAGAGAAGTTAACAAACCACAAGTCCTGTGATTGGTTATAAATGTGAGTGTGTTGGTTGTAAAAAAAATTAGTTTCATCTGGGCTAAAAATGTATGCAATTTTATTTGATGTAGTACCACCGTGTCAAGTAGCCTTGTGCTTGGAACATGTATGGGGTACCTGTAAAAAAAAGTACTAAAATTTTGTGCGAAAACTAGGGGTGTTGCAGAAACATCTGGTTATACCGAAAATGAGCCATGAAAGGTACCATTTTCTGCAGTTAATACTTTGAGGTAGGGGTTGTAGTACTGATATTTATGGGTCACAGTTTGGTTGATATATTGCATATAGTGTTTTTAAACACAAACGTTAACATGGTCGCCTATGGGATTTGAATTGGTATAGTCCAACCTATAGCACATATTCAGTGCATAATAAAAACAGATTATGATTTTTGTGATTTAATTAAATTAAACTACACTATTTGATTAATTAGCCGTCACTCGGCCATGCAAGTTCACAATGACCTTGACCTTGACAATAATTACTGTACATAGCTCTGAATGGAGTTTGAACAAAATTAGCACTGAGGAAAAGTTGGTTTTGGCCTATAATTCATACTATACAGATTTGAATGTTCTTTATTTACATGGTGTTTGACTTGCCATATACACAACTGCTGCTCTTAAATATGTTAATATATCTAGGCAGTCTGAACTTAGATTTTAATAGCAATTTATTTTTATATTAAAAATAACATGTGCCAATATGGGATAATGTCTTTAACTTCTATAAACATAGTTAATGTTTCATGTGTGTACTTCTGATAGCTTAACTTTTTAAAGACCTTGATTTTTATTGTCCTTTTGGCATATTTATAGGGTGTGCTAAGTCATATTTTAGACAATTTGTAGTTTTAGGGGAAAAACATTTTTACTAGGCTTTGAAGATTTTTTACCAAAGCCATAATTAAAATTTTTGGCACTATTGTGCCTTCTGTTCTCATTTATACATAACAATAAGCTTGTTAAACATATCTTTAGGTCTCCAGATCAAATTTTTTTGTAGAAATAATCACTTAGATTTGCTCCCATGAAGTGTATTTTAAGTGTATACATAGATTTGGAACAAATTTTTCCAGATTGATGATCTACCTGGTGGTAATTTGATGATTTATTTTAGAAAATAATGCAATAAAATAGATGTTCGGGTAAATATGGCACTTAAAAACAGGGGTGTTTTGTTTACTAAGGAAATTTTTTCCAAAATAAATATGCGAAACGTTGCATGCTAATTCCAGCTATCGACAAATTTTTTAAGAAACTCAATACAGTACAGTAGGTATATACATTAACATATCGGTCAGGAAGATTGGTGGTGCCAAGGGATTTGATGGGCAATTTTGAAAAATCTGCCCCTAGTGGATGGATTTGAAATTCCCGCACATGGTAAATTGAAGAGATGCCCACACTCAGCATACATGGATTTTCTTCCAACAGTGATGATGCAGGCCATTAAGTCATTACTTCATACAGAGGCAGTCATGTTGGGGGGTGATTTCCTCGTCCTCCGACATTGTAGTTTTGTTTTTTTTATTAATTATGATATTTCTTTGAGGTCTTCATATCAAGGGGTTCAGCAATACATTTTAAGGAATAAGTTTAAGGGTTGGGTTTGAAACATTTGCTGTCTCTCATATTAGCTGAGCACACAAAATCGACAATAAATTTTAGGAGATTATTTTTAAAAAATTTTTTTTTCAAATAGACATATTGCATTTTGTCAAAATGTAAAAATAATGTGTTTTGGAGGTGTACATTAAATTAGGGCACGTAGAACAACGTTTCAGTAGGTGGCGTTAGCAGAAGACACCAATCCGGTGTCATAAAAACACTGATTCCCACCTTTGAAAATGTTTATCAGATAGGTGCCCATACCAATTAATTTCGGGGGCGGAGTTGAGGTGTACCGAACTTTTGTAGAAGTTAACCCCAAAAGTCCGGGATGGTTATAAATGGAGTGGGTTGGTTGTAAAAAAAATTAGTTTCACGGGCTAAAAATGTATGAAATTTATTTGAGTAGTCACCGTGTAAAGTAGCCTTGGCTGGAACATGATGGGGTTACCGTAAAAAAAATACTAAAATTTTGCGAAATAGGGGTTGCAGAAACACTGGTTATACCGAAAAGAGCCATGAAAGGTACCATTTTCGCGTTAATACTTGAGGTAGGGGTTTGTAGTTTT
>NW_024536233.1:0-9654 GCF_016097555.1 Gigantopelta aegis | reverse complement strand
ACAATCCTTTTCTAACCCCCTTTTTTTTGGGTTAGGAGTATTGGACGATAGTTATATTTAGTGAACGAGTGTTGGTTTTAGTTAGTTTTCTAGCAAGAGCTCTTAAGGTGGCTTTATCCTGCAAAGCTTTTCTCTCTCAGATCATTCTTCAAGTATTGATTCTGATTTTTAGCGTTTGAGGTTTAAATGAGTTGCGTAATTTGCCATGTTCCTGACGTAAGTGGTAAAGCTGGAGAGAGAGAGGAGGAGAGAGAGAGAGAGAAGACGAGAGTAACAATAGTAACATAAAATGACCAAACTAACATCATCATACAACTTAGCATTTAGTGTTCGTTCAACTTCCGTGACTTATCTGTCTCTTGCATCTGAAGACTCTCAGTCCTAATTCTTCTCACGGAGTTCAGCTACCTATATTAGAACATAGCAACAATCAGTGATAATCCATTAGGAGCAATTCAAATACCTTCTCACTATATCTCTTGTGCTCGCTGTCTTTGTGTCTCTAATTCTTTCCAGTTTGATGAAGCTTCAATATGTCCTTCAGCTGTCTCTTCTAATCGTTGACGAAGTTCCATTGTCCTGATTCTCCAAAACATTTCGAGGAGGCAACAATTGACACAATATGTTTTAGTTTGTTGTCCTACTTGGCCTTCAGTTATCCAGTTTCAATTTAGCTTATATACTTCATCCCAACTTGGATTCTGCAGTATCAAGATCTCTCATGCATAAATTTCCTATCAACAGACAGAGTTAGTAACAGGGCTATCATTATGATATATCTCACTTATCCTCTTGCCAATTTTGCCTCTGATCCAAACTCTCTTTGACTGTAGTTTGAGCACGTCTTACAAGTTGATCTTCTACAGTATACATCTAGACGTTTTAATAAAGCAAGTTCTAAAGCGACAAGAAAATAAAAAAAATATTGTAATTAATTGGTCAATACTAATTCTGAATTTTCAGCTGCTTCTTTGTATCGGCTAAAGCTTCTGGTGTTTCTTGTTTTCTTGTTTAGTGTACTCTCTTTCTGACTTTAAATGGTCCACTACAGCTCTCAGAGCCTAAAGGACAATGTATGTTGTACTGTTAGAATGATTACTGACTTCATTGCTAATAGTAAGACTTCTTTATCTGCAGTCATAGTTCATTCAATTGTTTAGTAAACTCTCCAAGGTCGTTACATTCATTTAATAAACTTAGTATATTTTTCTTCCATTACTTTAAGTTAAGGCCTAAAGATAAGTTAAATGACAGATATATTTAACAATGACCAAGTATAACCAGTTAAAGTATAGATACTAACAATGACCAAGTATTAACCTCTGATCTGGCTACTTGTGCTAATGACTTCTCTTTCTCTGTCGTTAATGAAGCTTTCATTTTATGATTCTCTAATTCCAAGTCCTTTTTGGTTTTACGAAGTTTTGTAATCGTACAATATTACGTAATGCAGTGGGAAGTCATCTGAAAGAACACACACACATATTCTAACAAGCTACATGTACAGCAAGTGGTACCCTACTCTGAGTGTTTCTTATGTAATGAAAGTTGTTCTTTAACGATTCAATCTAATATAGTGGAGGAGAATGAAATATTTTGTTTATTACTACATACTTCATTTTCTGTGGTTTTGTGATTTAAGAGTTTCAAGTTGTGGTGTCTTTCTCTGATAAATCAAGTTCTAGTTTATTCATAGTCTCTTTTAATTGACTTCTCTCTTCTTGAAGTTCAGTCAATTGCTTCTCCATGACTTTAGAGCCTGTTGTGTGTGAGAAAGAGGGGAGAGCATTGACATCACATTTTCACTCCACTAACATTTCATTAGCAGTAATTCTTTGTCGTCCTCAGTTCCTGCAAAAGCCAACTGACTCCAACTCTTCAATCTTCTTTTCCAAGAACATTTTGGCAGACTCAACATGCAATATTCTATAGACAAGAGATTGTTAGGTATTTATGGCAGAGCTATCTTACAATTCTCGTGTTTTGTAAAAGTGAGTTTTACTGTCTCTCTCATATGACAATTTTCACAAAGGGACATCAACTTAGTTTTCTTCTTCATGAAGATGCGCTCACTTCTTCTTGAGTTGATATATGAGAGTAATAACAATTTATTTATCTACAATAAACAAAGGTTCCCTGTACCTCTAAATTTGGTTTCAAATCCATTCAATTTGCTTCACATTTTTTCTTTCATCTGTCAATGATTTTAATTGTTCTTCCATTTATCTACATAATACATAGATATCAAGTTATATCTACAATGGTGTATGTATGTAGCTTTGTATGAAGGGTAAGCTCTTGATATTTATCCTCAAATGGTTTCAGTTTGTTCCCTCTCATCGGAAGCAAATATCATAAAATGAGTGGTATCATCATAGGCAAATACCTAAGTACTCTTTCTTTCTCTGCCAACAAGGATTGAAGTCTCTCTGTTCTTGTCAGAGATAGGTTAATGGAGTTACCAACATCAGTTGTTGAAATTCATGAGCGTAAAGTATTGTTCAACTGAAAATATTATGAAATAAAGTATGATATATTACATATTACTTTTAATGCATTACATCTCAGTGACAAGGTTATACGATGAGAATCTTTAATGATTTATAAATCCTTATAGTATGCTGTATTTCTCTTTGTAGCTATAAGACAATGAGAGAGAGAGAGAGAGAGGAGAGAAGAGGAGAGAGAGAGAGAGTCTTTGAGTCTATGTACAACAACAAACTACTACATTGTATAAACAATAGACTATCATCAGTATATAGTTTAACATGTACTACTAGTGTGTGTAAATGATTGTTTAACTTAGTCACATGTTATGTTATCAGGTACAAATATCTATATGATCATTCAATACACATATTATTAATACATTAACTGTTGCTTGCATTTAGGGGAAATACCATTCGGTTATGACTCAACATATTTGAAAAATTTCCACCAAATAATGTGGTGATCTCAACAATGAAAACAAAACTAAGTTGTTTGGAATATATATAATGTTTATTTTAAATAACATATTTTCCCCAGAAGATTACATGTACAATATCTCTCTACCTCAGCATAATCTTTATGAAGTTCTGCAATACGATTCTGGAGTCTTCAGTGACCTTGTTTAACTTGGATTGGAGACTAGCGATATCATTTTACTTGATTCTTTCACATGAGCCAGTTTGCTTCTCAGATCAGATACTTTAGCAGTAACATTGTCTAACTCCTGTAATACAAATATATACACTCAGTTTATGTAGCATCAAAGACAACTAATGATAGTTGACTTGTCGATTTCCCCCTTACTAAAAGTTTCTTTTTCAATTCTTCTTGTGTTCTCTGTAGTCTTTTTAAAGCAGTAGTTCTCTCTTGTTCCAGTTGAGTCACTGCTCCTTGGATCTGGTCACCCATCTCTCTGAAAGAAAAACAACTGGACAGTGTTAACTTGATAATGATGACACTTATATATGTTGTGCAAACTAAGGAGGCAGGACTGGCCAGAGAAACCCGAGAAAGTTCCTTAACAATCAACACATCCCTCTTGTTAGTTACCTTGTTTTTGATTCTTCTCATTTCTTGAGCCAGTTGCTTTGTTCTCTAACTTCAGCTAACAGCTGAAGAGCTTTGGAGTCTGACATTCTTCTCTCCTTACGTTCTAACTCCAGTTTACGATGGAGATCCTAATAAAACAAAAGGCTATCCACCTCCATCTATCTAACTGACTTAATACCTCAAGTTGACTCTTGGAAACAATGCAATCTTTTTTACACATGATTTCGTTCCTGAGTAGATTTTAGTTCTTTTTGACAAGATTCAAGTGCCTTTCTAATATCTTGAGCCATAATGTCAAGATCAGGCAAAATATTTAGCCTAAAAAGACAAAAAAAATCAACCATTATGTGTACAATAGAACATACAAAATTTCCCTTAATAAAGATATAAAGTGCTTTGTAGTATAGTAATTTAGATCTAGCTCTTATAACAAAATATTTGCATTGTTTCACAATTCATATTACATACAATTATATGTATACATCAATTTTTCACCCAGATTGACTTGTCGAAGCATGTTCCATTTTTTCCTCCAATGTTGTTGTCCAATGTGCAAATGTAAATCCAACAAATGGTAAATCTTTACCATAAAACCTCGAGCACTTTTTCATTGAAGAAACTAAATCTGCTGAGCATCTTCCTTGGTTCAAACTTATCAAAATACGACATGTCATCAGGACCTCTAATTACAGGAACAAAAGGAGGTATAACTGAAAAAAAACAAGATATTAAGTATCACTAGTCAAATAACTTTATACTTGATCTCAAATTATTCCGTCAGTGTATTAAAGAAAGGATGTCTGATGATGTCTTTATATTGTAATCTCTTTGGATTCGACGATTAGATTGTTGATGAGATGTTTTAGCTTTGAAGATATTAGTCCTTCTTCAGGAAAACTAATTTGCTCTAGAAGAGAATATAATGTGATTTAGTAAACAAAATAACATTGAATATGTGATTGTATAAATAGAAGAATGATCTACAGTACCATTGGATTATTCCACTACAGGTCTAATGGGTACATTGGATTATTGCACTACAGGTCGAACGGTACATTGGATTATTGTACTACAGGTCTAATGGTACATTGGATTATGGTACTACAGGTCTAACAGTGCATTGGATTATTGCATACAGGTCTAACAGTGCATTGGATTATTGCCATACAGGTCTAACAGTGCATTGGATTATTGCACTATAGGTCTAATGGTACATTGGATTATTGCACTACAGGTCTAACAATACTACCATTGGATTATTGCACTCTACAGGTCTAATGGTACATTGGATTATTACACTACAGGTCTAACAATATACCATTGGATTATTGCACTCTACAGGTCTAATGGTACATTGGATTATTACACTACAGGTCTAATGGTACATGGATTATTACACTACAGGTTCTAACAATACTACCATTGGATTATTGCACTCTACAGGTCTAATGGTACATTGGATATTACACTACAGGTCTAATGGTGCATTACTAAACTGATTAGTATCATTTCTCCTTACCTTAAAGTTCATAATGTTGGGCATATGTTTTGTCATGGATTCACCCTCAATGGATTGAAATCAAATAACAATTCAAATAATATGATTCCTACAGACCACCAATCACAACAACACCATACTTCATTTTGCCATCCAAACTAGTCAAAACTTCAGGACTAATGTATTCTGGAGTACCCACTGGTTAGAGCAGAATCAATCTAGTAATAATAGAATATACTATTAATAAAACACTCGTTAAATTAATTGTAGGTTCAATGAATAAACAGATAATTATGATATTTGTTTAAATATTTTGTTGATGTATGGACTTACTACATATCCATCTTTATCCAATCTAGATCAGAGCCAAAATCAACTAGTTTTATATGACCAGAAGAGTGATCAATACATTGTCTGGTTTTACATCACGATGAGCAAATCCCAACTTATGGAGATCATGAAGACCAGCAACTGAAAGAGAGAGAGAGAGAGAGAGAGAGAGGAGAGAGAGAGAGAGAGAGAGAGAGAGAGAGAGGTAAAAACAATCGATGGGAAGCTCTATTATAACTTACTAATCTCTACCAAATAAAACCTTGCTTCTTTCTCACTCATTCCTCCTTCCTTTCTCTCACAATAGTGAAGAGGTCTCCTCCAGGATGAAAATCCATAACCAATATAGACTATGCTCATCCTTTAAAATGAAGGTGATATATCATACAATATAGAATATATATGTACAGCATGTCCTTACTTGAAAAGCATAATGAAGTAGTTAGCCAAGGACTACAGCCTAATGCCATAATATCTCTCTCTTCAAGAAAGAATGCCGCCTTGATGGAAATTGCAAAAAATCAATTTAAATATTATTACTAGTGACGTACGTCTGCTTGTTGTAAAATGTGATTTTCTTATAATTATTGTTCATAGCAAATATCTCATCTGTGGACTTCTCTCTAACAACACGAACCTATAGTGTGTGTTTTGTGTGGATATAGATATAAATACAATAATGTCTTGAAGTTCATACATTCAGTATTTGTTCCTTATTGAGCAAAATGTTTGTTTTAAAAATGACAAAAGGAAACAAAAACATTAACCCCATTGAGTGAATACCCATTACATCTGTAGTTTCCCCAAGTGAATACCCATATTACATGTACATGATTATACATGTAGTAAGCAGTACCTCTCCAAAGTGTCCTTGTCCAATAATTCCTTTGTTTCAAAGTCATTTTCTTTAAGAATGAGTTTTCTCCAAGCTCTTCAACTGGTTGTTTATCTAATATAGTCGACACAACATGGAAAAACAAAATATTTTCTTAAATAAATTCTATGGCTTATTATATACTGGTATTATATTATAGTTAGAGATTATAGGGGAAACAGTTGGGTAAATTCCTTTTAAAATGATGTTGTGTTGGGGGGGGGGGTGGGGGTTGAAATTTGGTGATTTATGTTCTAAAAATGGCTGTGATACTCAGCAAAAATTGATGATTTAACAAAAAAAACAAGAGTTATATTTACCGCTATACTATAGCAGCAGTACATTGTCAAACTCTTTGGTTTTGTAAACTTTTTAGGTCAGCCCGTTTGCCTTAGGACTGAACTTACAAAGAAAACTTTTTGATTTTTTTATTCTCGTGTGCAATATACAAAACTGTGACATGTGTATGTGAACACTTACATTTCTTTTAAAAATCGTGAAATGTACTTGTCCTTTGAGAGAGATGTAGACTTCTGACACTCCTGATAAACAGCTAGTAGAGAGTCTGTAACACAATAAACCCCAGTCTAAAGATTTCCTTCTTCAACTGAGCCTAATGCCACCTCTTTTAACATCAAGAAACGCTCGTGAATCGTTTGGGACTCCATCTTTACTTTCTAGAGTGGATAAATAATTGATATTGCTATAAAAATTTCCTTTCACTATTTAGTTATCACCTTTCTTCCTGAGCCTACCCCTTCATTAATTTTGTGTTGCCGCAAAAAACACTAATTAATTTTCAAATATTATCTTGAACACTCCTTTTCGGATAATTAGAGAGTCCAGTCAAGTTTTATTCCCCATACAAAAGTTGAAACTCCACGGTTTCCGTCTGAAAGAACTGATCTGAATCATGGTATGTTGATAATATAACAAATAGTAAGATCCTTTTAATGGCTTATTGTGATATCTTTACTGAATTGTAAATTCTGAAGTGTGACCCTGGAATCCATATGTTAACTGATGGGGGGGTGTGGCTTAAATCACCTAACCTGTCAATTTACTATGATTACTGATATGATGTTTTAATATCATTTTAAGTTAAAGTCAACTTCAGTGATAATATCTAGCTATCACCTGAATTTCAGAGTTGTCACATGTCAATATTATAGACACTTAATGGGCATTTTTTAGAATTAGTTAGATTTAGGGATTATTACCTTTATTTGTGTCCTACTGCTGTATCAAAACATACCACCATTAACTAATCATTATAATACTTAATATTGATTTCTTGATAGGACGTGTTTTAATGATACGTCGGAAAAAACCAGACGATTCTTTTAGATGCTACAGAGGAGGGGACAATCAATGGTCAAATTTAAAAGGAAGTCTAGAGGCCAGTTTAAAAAAACCCGATGAACCAGCGATAAAATAGAAAACATAATTAAAATGATGGAGTACCTAGGAGACGTGGATAAAAATCATCAAAAAAGGTCAGGATCCAGCCCTATTGGATTAAGGTTTAAAAAGGAAGGAAAAAAAACTGTCTTTATATCATTTATCTCCACCATTTTTATGTGTCACATTTAACCCCCTTTAAACACACTCGAAGGTGAATTTTGAAGCTTTGAAGTCACCCATTCCCACCTCCTGAATGCCGACCAGAAGGCACAAGGGGCGGGTATGCTTAGGTGGACCAAAAGAATAAAGAGATTGTACCACCCGTAGATGGGGATAATTTTGTATCTCCCTTGTTCAAATTGTTTAGGAAGGAAATTTTTTAATAAAAGCTTTTTTTGAATGATTGGTTGGTTCGTTATAGAAATTTTGTTAAATTGATATTGTCATACCTTTTCCTTTTGTTTCTTTATCCTTATTAGCATTTTATAGAAAAATTAATTATTATTTAATTTTTGTTGGTTAATTATTATTTATGTTTTTCTGTAAAGAAGGACTTTAATTGTTTATTTGAAATTATATATTGTATATTGCTATATTTTATAATAAAAATGAACTCTTAAAATTTCTTTTTTGGTGGATTGGAAAATTACCCTACCCCATTGGGGAATGATTTAGTTTTTGAAAACAACCTTATAAAGCTTGTTATAACATCTACGTACCGTCTCAACCCTATTTAGGAGGGCCTGAATGATAGGTTGGTTAGATATGAAACTGCTTTATTTAAGAATAGAACGTTTAATTTTAAACTTATTAAAAGAATAGTTTGTTAAATATAAAAATGTAATCAATAAAGTTACGCAAACCAGATTGTAAAATTTATTTCTAATAATCTTTCTTTGATAATGGTGTTTTATGTATTAATGTAATATAATTCCAAATTACGCAAGTTGCCATACGACCAAATATTTTGAAATAATGAAGATTGTACAAAGTAGAGTTACACAAAATACCGAGTTAATGACAATTTAGAAGGGTCTCCCCTGTAAAGACCGTTAGAATATGAATTCAAGTAGTAAAAACAAGAAAAATGCATTAAGTTGGTAATTACTTAACAAATTAAACAATTGTTAATTTATAAAATGCAAACTATAGTTGGTAGGAATTTAATTTGGTGTTTAAATTTTTACAAATTGGACAAAATTCGCTCAAAACCACAAAACCAAATACTTTTTGAAGTAAATTACCAAAATTTCATTTCACAATTTAACGTTTTGGGATTAAAAATATCAATACAAATGCCCCTAAAAATATTTAAAGGCTATTTTCCAAGTAATTATTTAATAAGGCATTAAAAAGTTTATTAAAAGGACCAATTTTTTTAACAGTGGCTAAACGGTCAAAACTTTTTTTATTTTAGCCGGAAGCATTAAAATTTACCTAACACTTAATATGGGGTTTGGAAGGTTGGGGTGGTTAGGAACGTAACAAGGAAATTATTTTAAATTATGATTTTGTAACAAATGGAACCCACATTACAGTACAAATGGTAATCTAAACAATACAAATAGACCATATATAGTAAAAGTAAAATATAAATACTAACGAGAATTTTATTAGACTACGTAGACCAATATAGTCCAAGGTCATCATATATAAACAACTAGACCATATTAAGTATAACATAACCAATTATAGAACTAACATTGACCATAAAGTACAAATTTCATTAATTACAATAAAGTAACAATAAGACTAAAAGTAACTTTTATTATAACCTTCCATAATTAATAAAGTCACAAAATTAATCTAAAGAGACATATTTATTAAGAGACCCATTATATAGACAACAAACCATTATACGAAAGGTCATCATTTATTCAAATTACTTATAAGAAACAGAGACCTTTTGTAACCAAGAACATATTAAGCCTCGTCCCCATTTTTTTCAAAACCGCCCTTTTTATTAGTATAATATATGCCACATTCATTTAAATGGTCAAATTCAAAC
>NW_024536232.1:0-14578 GCF_016097555.1 Gigantopelta aegis | reverse complement strand
TGTTTACCACATGTAATGTGAAAGGAAGCTCAGAATGAAGGTAGGAGTAGTGGATAGGAATACCCCACCCCACCCCACCCCACCCCCACCCCCTCAAAAAAAAAAAAAAAAAAATCTTCTTTCTTTGTATTCCCCCCGTCTTTTCTATATAAACCTCAAGAAAAAATCCTCTTTAGAGCGATAGATAGAAATGGGAACGTTTGGAACTTTTCGAAACGTAAGAAGGATGAGCAGAGATACGGATCTGGGTTTATGAATACTTTTATTATCCTATATTTGCAACCTTTTAAAACGCACAAAGCTGCTTTTTAATGGTGTAATGGTTTATGTCCCGACCTTTCAAGCGCCAGAAAGCGTGGGCAGAGTGTCAGGAGTCTAGGTTAGGATTACAGGTTTTATTGTGCAATTCGTATATCGTCGGGGGTACCTTTGAAAATGTTACGAAGCTGTGTATAGCGTTGGGGTAAAAAGGAGACATTATATTTTCATCTTTATATCAACAGCTTACTCAACTGTAAGCAGGCTTGGGGAGAGACATGTATCATGTATACTGACGTTTTTATCGTGGTTATTTTGATTGTGTCCCACCCTTATCATGCGTCAAGAATACGCGGAGGTCGAGTAAAGAATCTGGGTTAGTTACCGGTTATTAGTAATTGTGCAATAATCTTCGTTACTAACTCGACTCTTGAATCTGTAGTCAAAGATCTTGTGAACATAATCGGGTAAAGAGAGTTTTATTCGTCCTTATATCAACCAATTAAAATGTCACGGACGCTGGGTAGAGAAATGGAAATCATGTATTAATGACTGTTTGATCGTGTAATTTGTCATGTCCGTCCCTTCTCACGCCACACAAGTGCTGCGGGAGTGTGAAGGCATCGTTCGGTTTGTGACTAGTGTTTATTGTGTAATTTGCTGACGTTTCTCACCCTTGTTACAATCGTAAGAATCCTATCATGAACGACAATGAGCTGTGTTCGTAACGTTTTTCACTTTAATAATTCACTGCTCCTCAGACCATGTAAACCGTACAACTCTTGGAGAACAGGAGCACTGTTCTTTCTTTCTGCTTTAATTACTGTGTTTTCAATGTGCATTGTTGTGCGGTCCTGTTCTTTATACCAATGTGTTCAGGATCTTCGTTATATATCGGGTTTTTGATTGGGCAAATGCGTTTTACGTTCTCGACCTTTAAAATGTACCAGCGTGGTATACGAAAGTGGGTAAAGAGAGTTTTTTGGTTTGTGATCTATCAACAATTTGAAACGGACTAAGTGGCGTTTGGGGACAAGACATTTATCATGTTTGTTGATCACTGTATTTAATCTGTTTGTAAATATTTGGATTTCAGTACGCGCCCATCAAGCGAAACAAAGGGTTTGAGTAGATCTATTATTGTTAGAGAAGGGTCTGGTTTCATGACTTTCTTATGGGTATTTCCTATGGGTTGCGGCCCCTTTTTGAACGTAGTCAAATGCTGAGTAATTACGAGAGGTGGGTTTAGTTTAGGGTGATGCTCTTATATGTGTTTATTCACGCTTGAATGTAAGACAGGCTGGAGAGAGCACATGTATCATGTAACGAAAGCTTGGTATAGACTGGGTACAAGATACCTTTATTGTTTTATTAATCACCAGATTAAAAGGTAAGAAGGCTGGGAGAGACCTGTATCATGCACTATATTACTTTTATTCGTGTACTTTGTTGTGTCCCCCCCGTCAATGCGAAAGAAACGCTGGGTAGAGTAAAAATGATCGTGGTTTATGTACGGGTTTTATTGTGCACATTCGTTACTACTCGACACGTTGCTAGGTATCACACTTGGTCAAGACAAGAGGTGGGTAGTTGAGCGTTTTATTTGTCTTAATATCCAACAATTAAAATGTATGACGGCGGGGAGAGAAATGTATCATGTTAACGAAGCGTGGCTTAAGACTGGCTACTTGAGACGTGTACTTGTGTCATGTCCCGCCCCCTTTACAAGCCAAACCAAGGCTGTGGGAGATGATGGATCAGCTCCTGTGACATGACATGTTTATTGTGTAATTTGGTACACGCCACTACTACCCCTAGTTTAATCGTCGGGTAAGAAGCCTTGCAGGAGTATCAACAGAGCTCTGAGACGTAGTAACCGTGTCTTTACTAGTATAATCTCACTGCGTCCTCGACCCGGGAAAACGTAGCAAAGCTCTGGGCAGAGACAGGTTTCGGCGTTAATTACTGTAATCATCCAATGTCCGCAACGTCCTTTTGTTACTTCTCTTCGTGCGTCCGAGTCTTTAAATGTGAAGGATCGCCGTTGTTCGGTTTTGTTTTGCAAATTCGTTTCACGTCCTCGCCTTGAAAAGTCACACAATGCTTGGTAGAGATTAATGGGTAAAAGAGTCAGTTTTGCTATGTCATAGTACGCGGAACAACTTGATGGTCGCTACGAAAATCTATAGACCGAACAGTATTCCAATCGTTTCCCCATGTTATCAACATTAGCGACGCTGTTTGAAACGTGTGTGTGTTAGGTGTCACTCCTACCCTCACATTCATTTCGAAACAAACAGGTATTGGGTAGAGAGAATTCTGTACTGGTTGCTTGACTATTTTCACTTTGGATTTGCTCCTAGGTATCACGTTCCTTTTTTCACTACGTAGAAAGTCTAGTACTGTAAACCGGAGGTTGTCGTTATTACGCAGTTCTATTGTGGTTCATACAAACGTGCTTGGAATATCGTATGGAGGCTGTGGGAGGATCAACATGTCTCATGTAACGTAAGCGTTGGTAATGACTGTTGGTAAAGTCCATGTCACTAGACCACTGTATGTGATTATGAATCTCAGAATTACGCGAGGAGTTGGATAGAATACCTCCCAGACCACCCCACCCCACCCCCACCCCCCCAAAATGTTTTGAAAAAAATCTTTCTGTGGGTAGCGCCCCGGCCCTTTCTATATGCTAGCTCAAGACAAATCCTGTTTAGGCGTAGAGAGAAGGGCTGGACCTTTGGAACTGTTTCGAGGGGTACGAAGGCTGAGGCTGAGATATGTCATCGGCCCTTTTTTTTTTTTTCACAAAATACTGGGTAAAGATTTAACCTTGACGGCGGGTATAGTCTTGGACCTTTAAACGCACAAGTAGTTTTTTATGTGTCTTTTTATCAACCGCCTGGAAATGGAAAGAAATGCTGGGCAGGAGTGAAGGACATAGGTTTATCACGGTTTTATTGTGCATTCGTTACGTCTGGACCTTGAGAATGTACAATACGACTGGTTAAAAGAGACAGGTAAGTAGGGGGAGTATAACCAGATAAAAAGGTAAAGAACCTGTTGGGGAGATAACAGGGATCATGTGGAGATGAAGCGTGTATCGGTGAATTTGTTGTGTTCACCACCCTTTTCAGGCGAGCAGAACGCTTGGGAGATTACAGAATCGGGTCGTGAGAACCGAGCTGGCAGCTGGATTGTGCCAGTGCTGTCCTAGCTCGATCCATTGGAATGACTGGGGAACAAAATGCGGGGAAGAAAGCGTGGGGAAAGAAGTGGTTATTTGTCTTATATTAGCACAACCTCACAAGAAAAGCAGAGGTCCAGGCTTGGTGGATAGCGTAAAGGCAATCATTATATAATTAACCTTGTTTTTGCTCTTGTAATTTTTCAGGTCCCTCCCTGTCAAGCCACACCAAGGCGGGGGATAGAGGTAGATGGATGTCGGGGGTTGTGACTATGTTTTTATTGTGTTCTTGTGTGCTCACGTGGGCTGAACCCTTTTTATCGGAAGAATCCTGAGTAAAGACAAGAATTGTGGTAGGTAACGGTTTTATCTGTAAATTCACTGTCGAACAACTGAACCATGAAACGGAAACAACGCTTGGGAACGAGATACTGTCTATTCTGACGTCTAATTACGGTACTTTTTCAACGTGTTGCAATGTTTTGGGTTTTTGCGGCTGCTAGTTCTGTAAGAATGGGAAGTATCATTGCGTTAGTTTACTGTTGTTATGTGGGAATGTTGGTGGCAATAATTCGTTACGCTGTCTCGTCCCTGAAAATGTAACAAATGCCTTGATCTGTAGACCAGGGTTTACAACGATGAGGTGTTGTCACGTCAATATTCATACATTGCAAAAACCCCCCCGGGGTTAAACGAAAAAAAACGAAAGGCTGAAATCAGACACTGTACCATGTGTAATGGACTGTGTGAACATGCGGGTTATAATGTGCTCCCCGGTCTCCGCTCCAGGCAAGCGCAAGCAAGGTGGGGTAGGTAGAGAGGTCTGGGTTTATGACTATTTTATTTGGTGGAAATTGCCGATGTTCTGCTGCCCTTTTATACAGTAAGATAATCCGAGTCAAGCCACGGAGTCTGGGTTGTGTATGAAGCTTTTTTTAGTGTGTGAGCGCAACGCTTGAAATGTAGAAGGCTGGGGAGAGACAGGGTATCATGTAACCGAAGCTTGGTAGAGACGGGGTAAAAGCGACATTATGTGTTATATCAACAGATTAACATGTAAGAAACTTGGGAGAGACCATGTATCATGTAGAATGACTTTTAGCGTGTTAGGAAATTTTGTTGTGGTCCCCGCCTATTCTGTCGAAAGTACTACCTGGGTAGGTAAAGAATCTGGGGAGTTCTGGTTGCATTATATGTATTGTGTCATATCCGCTACGGCTGTGCCCTTTTAAGGGTAGTCAAACGCTTTGGAATCAAAAGGAGGTATAATATCAGAGTGTTCTATATTGTTACTTATATCAACAACGTTAAAATCCGTAAACTTAGGCTGTGGGATATGAAATGTATCATGGACAATTTCGTTTGGAGAGACTCGTTAAAGATTTGTCTATCGTTCTGGCTCACAGATTAAAAGGTTAATATGACTGGGGAGAAAAATTTATCTGCATCTTACGGGAACCGGTATGTCCCGAGGCTAACCCGTTCACGCGAAGTACAGTATACTCTCGCGATACAAAGAATCTGAGATAGTTACGGTTTGCATTGTGCAATTGGTGCACAACCGTTTCCTTGACTTGCGGAGCATAGTGTTAGAGACATTCGTTTGGTGGGGATTTTTATGTTATCCATCAAGCTGTAATGTTCACTTCCGACCCTCCCATTCAGTTGGCGGGATGTTATTGGACTCACCGTTTTGTGATTACAAAATGTCATGGTACCACGTGTCTGTGAATTATAAAATCAAGTATGCTACTGTGAGAGTGATGAGATTCGGCCATGCAATAATCTCGATACGACGGGGGGGGACGGTGTGTGGCTCAAAGTCCGTGTCGCCCTAGTTAGCTCGCGTGAAAGTCCAGACGTGTTGGGAGCAAACGCGCCAACTTGTATAAATGTCAGGCTGGGGGTCGACCCATGAAAAGGTAAAGTTTCGAGAGGAAATGAGTTGGTTGGTACAGGTCCAGGGTCATATACCACATGTGCCATTTGGTAGGAAGCTCGCAGAATGAAGGTATGATGTGAGGGTGATATACAATACCCCCGGTTTTGTTGTGCAATTCTTTACCCTTGCCTCAAAATAAAAAAAAAATAAAAACATCTTAGCTGTGCTTATGAGAGGCCCACCCCCGTTTTGTCGAGAAGAAACCTGCAAGATAAAGCCCGCGGGAGAAGCGGGGGAGAGAGAGATTTATCGGGGAATGTGGGAACGGGGCGGAAACGGGGAAGAAGGTCGAGCAAGAGAGACGGAGCTGGGCGGGGAGGAGACTGAGAGCCGAGTAGAGTGCAACCTGTCTAACGGGGGCGCAAGGCGTGGGGTTGGGGGTGATTGGGGGATTCCCACCTTATTATGCGTCAGAAAACTAAGGGGGGGACAAGGAGGTAAGATCGAGGAGAGTTACGGGTGGAGTGGGGCAGGCTGAATGTACGAGCTGTGAGAAGACATGTATGTCTAACGAAGCGTTGTGTAGACGGGGTACAAGAGACAGGTATTGGCGTCTCGCAACAGATGAAAAGGGAAGAGGCTTGGGGAGAGACTCAGGGGGTCATGTGATAATGACTTTTAGCGTTGAAGGTGGGGGGTTGCGCCCCTCCTGGCAGGCGAAAGAACCGCGTGGGTAGAGTCAAAGAATGCTGGGGGGGGAGTACTGGGTGTGTTATGTATGCCAATTCGTGACGCTACGCGACCTTGCACAGGGTACACGACAGCTTGAATGGAAGAAACCTGGGTAAAAGAGTAGTTTTTTAGTGGTTATATCATACAAAGTAAAAATTGTAGTCGGTTGTGGGAGATGAAATGTAAATCAGGGTTACTGACCTGTTTTGAGCGTAATGAGAATGGGGTCAGCCTTACGCCCCCTAAGATCACTTGGGAGACATATGGTGCTGGGGTACGTGCCGGTATGTACTGTAGTTTATTGATCATACGTTTTGTTGGTAATATATAGCGTTACTGTATTGTCCATCGTTTCCCTATTGATATCGTTATTAGAGACAGCCTTTGCACCGATTTCGCTAATTTCACCTTCCTAACCCTAGCAGTCAGTAACGTTTTGTACTGTAACCTTTTATTACAACTGTGCTGTACTTCGACCATGTAAACGTCAACAAGCTATGGGAGATTCAGTAGAACGTCTCTGGCGCTTACTACTTACTGGTTTTTAACTGTTTCCATAGCTTGTCGCTGCTCCGCAGTCGTTTAAAGTGATAAGGACAAAACGAGCCAGTTTCCGTAGCTGTAGGCTCGTTAGTTGCGAATTCAGTGCAAAGGTAAGTTCAGATGCCGTGAAAAGTTTTTATGTCCCTGTCATGTCCTAAATGTTTTATTAATTGAATTTTGTAACAAAGCTTGGTAGACGTGGGTAAAAGAGAAATCTGTTGTGTTCGTGATATATCACCATTGAAACGGCTCAAGGCGGGAGGGAAAGACAATGTATTGCATGGTGTTCCCTGACTGTCTTTATCGTGTAAACCTCAAGTCATTCACCGCCCTTCAGGCGATAGATACAGGGTTGGTACGATTGCAGTCTTTTTTTTTTTTTTTTTTTTTTTTTTTTGTTTTTTTTTTTTTGTTTTCTTTTTTTTTGTTTTTTGTTTTATCGTTTTTTGATTTTATTTTTTTGTTTTTTGTTTTGTTGTTTTTTTTTTTTTTTATTGTTTTTTATTTTTTTTTTTTTTTTTGTTTTTTTTTTTTTTTTTTTTTTTTTTTTTTTTTATCTTGGTTTTTTTTGAAGCTTTTTTTTTTTTTTATTTTTGTTTTTTTGTTTTGTTGTTTTTATTGTGTCCACATGTTTATTTTTTTTTTTTTATGTTTTTTTTATTTTTTTTTTTGTTTTTGTTTTTTTTTTTTGTTTTGTTTTTTTTTTTTTTTTTTTTTTTTTTTTTTTGTTGTCATGTAAGTTTTGGGGTGTTTTTTGTTTTTTTTTTTTTTTTTGTTTTTTTTTTTTAGTTTTCTGTTGAGTTTTTTTTTGGGTTTTTGTTCCATTTTTTTTTTTTTTTTTTTTTTTTTTGATTTTTTTTTTTTTTTTTTTTTTTTTTTTGTTTTTTTTCTTTATTTTTTTTGTTTTTTTTTTTGTTCTTTATTTTTTTTTTTTTTTTTTTTGGGTTGTGGGGGTAACGGTTCGAAACGAAGAGCTGAGCAGAGAGACGAGCTAGGTTTGAGAACTTTTATTTCCTCATATTGCAACGCGTTGCAAGCGGCACAAAGGCGGTTTTTATGGGTAAGTGTTGTGGCCCGACCTTTCAACGAAAGAAGGTTTGCAGAGTGAAGGATAGTAGGGTGTTGTCGGTGTTATCGTGCGGATGTTTCGTGTGTAGGTCTGGGAGCGTTGAAATGTTAATAGACTGTTGTAGAGTACATTCTCGTCACTTATACGAACGATTACAATGTAAGAAGGCTTGGGAGAGACATGTATCCATGTAATAATGACTTTTTATCGTGTAATTGTTGCGTCCCAATCCCAACCCGTTCATGCGAAGACCGCTGGTAGAGTAAAGATCTGGGTGAGTGTACGGTTGTTTATTGTGCATTCGTTCTACCGCCCTTATAGTACAAAGCTTGGAAAGAAATCGGGTAAAAGAGAGTTTTATGTCTTATATAACAATTACAATGTAAGGACGCTGGGAGAGTATGATCCAATGTGGTAATGACCGTTTTTTATCGTGTAATTTGGTCAGTCCCGCCCATTCCCAGCCAAACAAAGGCTGGGGAGAGTGAGGATCTGGTGGGTTTGTGACTATTTTATTGTGTATATTTGCTGACGTTCTAACCCTTTAAAACGTAAGAAGCCACTCAGTAAAGACAAGGAGCTGGGTTGTACGGTTTTACGGGTTAATTCACTGCGCCTCGACAGAAACGTACCACGCTTGGTAGGCGCAGTTCTCCGTTATTACTGTTTTAATGGTGCATTTGTTTGGCGTCCCCTGTTCTTTAAATGTGAAGGATCTGCGTTAGTTCCGGTTTTGTTTTGTGCAATTCGTTACGTCTCGACCTGGAAAATGTTTTTTTTTGTAACAAAAGCTTTGTAGAAAGTTTAAAGCGAGTTTTGTTGTGATATATCAACATGGAAAACGTACGCAGGCTGGGGAAAGACATGTCTCATGTGTAATGACTGTTTATCGTGTATTTGTTCATCCCGCCATCAAGCGAACAAAGGTTGGGTAGAGAGAATCTGGGTTTATGACTATTTTATTGTGTATTTCCTATGTTCTGCCGCTTTAAACCGTAAGAAGCTTAGTAAAGACAAGGAGGTGGGTTATGAAGGTTTTTTGTGTTATCACGCTTGAATGTAAGAAGGCTGGGGAGAGACATGTTCCTGTACTAAGCTTGAGAGACTGGGTAAACGAGACATTTAATTGTGTTATATCCACATAGTAAAAATGTACGAAGCTGGGGAGAGACATGGTAATCATGTATAATGACTTTTATCGGTGTATTTGTTTGGTGCCGCCCATTCAAGCTGAACAAAGGTTGGGTAGAGAGACGGATATCTGGTGGTTATACTGATTTTATTGTGTAATTTACTATGTTCTGCCCGTTTAAACGTAAGAAAACTTGGAGTAACGACAAGGAGGTCTGGGTTAGTTGAGGTTTTATTGTGTTTTATATCAACGCTTGAAATGTAAGAAGGATGGGGAAGCCAATTATCATGAACCGAAGCTTGTAGAGACTGGACTCAAAGAGACATTTTTTGTGTTATAGCAACAGATATTAAAATGTACGAAACTTGGGAGGATACATGAATCATGTAAATGACTTTTATAGTGTAATTTGCTGGTGTCCCCACCCGTCATTAGCGAGAGAAAAAGCTGGGGAGAGTAAGAATCTGGGTTAGTTACGGTTGTCTTGTGCAATTTCGTTACGTCCTCGACCGTGAAAAAGTTAGCAAAGCTTGGAAGAAAACCGAGTAAAATAGAGTTTTAAATTGTCTTATATCCACAATTTAACGTAATAGCTGGGGAGAGAAAATGTATCAGGGAGAATGTCTGTGTTTTTGGTGTAATTTGCTACGAGACTTTCTGCCTTACTTAAGGATAGAGAACTGGGGAGAGATAAGGATCTGGGAACCATTCAGCACTTTACCGTACTCGGATTAAATTATACTCGCGACAAAAATCTAGAGAACGTGTTCTGTTGATTGTCCAACAACTCCTTTCCCCAATCTTATCAAATATTAGGAGACAGCTTTTTGCAAACGTTTTTCGCTTAATTTCACCTCCTACCGCTCACATTTCATTTCGGTATCTTACTACCACCCTTTTTCATTACAAAAAATTGCGCTACCACGTGCTTGATATAAAAATCTATATTTATGTGGAATTCGGATAAAAGCGTTTCCCTCATTGACTACTACTGTTGGGGAAACTTTTTTCCAGAAGCTTGTCCGCTGTAGCGCATGTCGTTTAAGCCGGTTGGTAACAAAACGAGCCAAATATCGGGCTGGAGCTGGTGGTTCGAATCCAGTGAAAGGATAAGTTTCTATTTAAATGATTGGTTTTTAATGTCCATGTCAGAATACCACATGTAATGTGAAGAGGAAGCTCACGATGAAGGTAGGGAGTAGTGGCTAGAATAACCCCACCCCACCCCACCCCCCCCCCACCCCCCTCAAAAAAAAAAAAACAAAAAAAATCTTTCTTTCTTTGTAGTCCCCCCCGTCTTTCTCTATAAACTAAGGAAAAAAGCCCCTATTTAGAGCGATAGATGAAATGCTGGAACGTTGCCACTTTTCGAACCGTAAGAAGGCTGAGCAGAGATACGGATCTGGGTTTGAAAATTTTACCTATATTGCAACCTTTAAAAACGCACAAAGGCTGTGTAGTGTGTAATTGGTTATGTCCCGACCTTTCAAGCGAAAGAACGGGTGGTCAGGTGGGCAGAGTGAAGGGAGGATATAGGTTAGTTCGGTTTTATTGTGCAATTCGTACGTCTGGACCCTGCACAAAGTAAAGAGGACTGGGTTTTTGGTAATGGTTAAAAGAACATTTATTGTTTATATCAACAGATAAAAATGTAAGAAGGATGGGAGAGAAATGTATCATTATAAGGACTTTATCGTGTATTTGTTGTGTCCACCCTTCATGCGAAAGAAACGCTGGGCTAGAGTAAAGAATCGGGTTAGTGGGGTTTATTGTGCAATTCGTTACTACTCGACCTTGAATAGGTAGCAAAGCTTGGAAGAAATCGGGGTAAAAGAGAGTTTTATGTCTTATATCAACAATTAAAATGTAAGGACGCTGGGGAGAGAAATGAATCATGTATAATGACGTTTGATCGTGTAATTTGTCATGTCCCGCCCTTTCACAAACAAAGGCGGGGAGGTGAAGGATCGGGTTTGGATTTTTATTTGTATTTGCTACGTTCACCTTTTAATCGTAAAAAGCCTGGGAAAGACAAGGAGTGGGTTATAACGGTTTTACTGTAAATTCACTGCGCCGACCTGAAACGTAACAACGCTTGGGGAGAGACAGGTTTCTGCGTTAATTTACTGTTTTAAGTGCATTTGTGCGTCCTGTTCTTAAAATGTGAAGGTCTGCTTAGTACGGTTTTGTTGTGCAATTGTACGTTGCCTTAAAAGTAAACAAAGCTTGGTAGAAAGTGGGTAAAAGAGTTTTGTTTGATTATCAACAATTAAACGTACGAAGGGGGAAAGGGTTTTAAAAATTTTTTTTTTTTTTTTGTTCGCCCCCTTCAAGCGAAAAAAAGGGGTGGGGAAAGGGGGTTTGGGTTTTTTTTTTATTTTTTTCCTTTTGTTTAAATAAAAAATGGAAAGAAAGGGAGGGGGGTTAATTTTATTTTTAATTTTAAAAGGGAAGGGGGGAAATTGTAACGAACTTGGGTAAGATGGGTTTTAAAAAGAATTTTTGTTTAAAACCGATAAATGTAAATGGGGGAGAACTTTATAGTTAATGTTTTTCAAATTTGGAGTCCCCCTTGGAAAAAAGTTTGGGTAGAAGGGTTTGGGGTTTAGTTTTAGTGAATTTTAGTTTCCCCTTTTAAAGAAGAAAATGATAAAAAAAAGGGGGGAGTGGGATTTGTTTATCAATTAAAGGGGTTTTTAAAATTTCGTAAAAAGGGTTGAGACTGGGAAAAGAATTTATTTGGTTTTCAAAGAAAAAGTAAAAACTTTGGGGAAAAAATTTAAATTTTTGTAATTTGTTTCCCACCCTTTTCAAAAAAGCGGGGGAAAGTTGGTTATTAGGGTTTTATTGGTTTTTGTTTCGCCTTAAATTAAAAAAGGGGGAAAGGGGGTAAAAAGTTTTATTGTTTATTCAACAATTAAAACGAAGTAGGTGGGGGAGAGAAAGTATCGGGAAATGTTGTTTTTTTTTGGTAAATTTGTGTTTGCCTAAAAGGTAAGATGATGGGAAGATAAGGTTGGGAAACATTCCGTTGACAGTACGCGGAATAAATTATACTCGCGACAAAAAATTATAGACGGTTTCTGTATGTCCAATCGTTTCCCCAATCTACAAAATATTAGAGACAGCTTTTTTGCAACGTTTCGTTAATTTCACCCTACCCCTCAATTCGTTTCGGTATGAACCTTTTTATTAAAAAATTCGTACCACGGCTTGATTAAAATCAATATTTTTGTGAATTAGTTAAAACGTTCCATCAATGACTACACTGTTTTGGATTTTCCAAAGTTTTCGCTGTAGCGCAGCGTTTAAGCGGTGGTACAAACGAGAAATTGGGGGAGGGCTGGGGTTCGAATCCGGAAAGGTAAGTTCTATTTAAATGAGTTTGTAAATGCATGTCATATCCACTGTAATGTGAATAGGAAGCTAGAGAAGGTGGGAGTAGTGGATAGAATACCCCACCCCACCCCACCCCACCCCCCCCCTCCCAAAAAAAAAAAAAAAAAAACTTTTTTCTGATTCCCCCCCTCTTTTTATATAAACCTCAAGAAAAAATCCCTTTTAGAGCGATAGTAGAAATGCTGGAAACGTTGGAACTTTTCGAAAGTAAGAAGGTGAGCAGAGAACGGATCTGGGTTTATGAAATTTTATACCTAGCAACCTTTAAACGCACAAAGGCTGTTTTATTGTGTAATTGTTTTTTGTCCCGACCTTTCAAGCGAAAGAAAGGGGGGCAGAGTGAAGGATCTAGGTTAGTTACGGTTTTATTGTGCAATTCGTTACGTCTGGACCTGAAAATGTAACGAAGCTTGGTAGAGACTGGGTAAAAGAGGACATTTATTGTTTATATCAACAGATTAAATGTAAGAAGGCTGGGGAGAGACATGTATATGTATAAGACTTTTATCGGTAATTTGTTGTGTCCCACCTTTCATGCGAAAGGAAACGTGGGTAGAGTAAAGGAATTGGGTTAGTACGGGTTTTATTGTGCAATTCGTTACTACTCGACTGAATAGGTAGCAAAGCTTGGAAGAAATGGGTAAAGAGAGTTTTATTGTCTTTATCAAAATTAAAATGTAAGGACGCTGGGGAGAGAAATGAATCATGTATAATGACTGTTTGATCGTGTAATTTGTCATGTCCCGCCCTTTCAAGCCAAACAAAGGCTGGGGAGAGGTGAAGGATCTGGGTTTGTGACTATTTTATTGTGTAATTTGCTACGTTCTACCCTTTTAATCGTAAGAAGCCTGAGGAAAGACAAGGAGTGGGTTAGTAACGGTTTTACGTATAATTCACTGCGCCTCGACCATGAAAACCGTAACAACGCTTGGGAGAGACAGGTTTTGCGTTAATTACTGTTTTAATGGCAATTTGTTGGTCCTGTTCTTTAAATGTGAAGGATCTGCGTTAGTACGGTTTGTTGTGCAAATGTAGTCTCGACCTTGAAAATGTAACAAAGTTGGTAGAAAGTGGGTTAAAAAGAGAGTTTGTTGTGATATATCAACAATTGAAAACGTACGAAGGTGGGGGGGAAAGACATGTATAGTGTAATGACTTTTATCGTGTAATTGTTCAGTCCCGCCCATTCAAGCGAAACAAAGGTTGGGTAGAGAGAAGGGTCTGGGTTTATGACTATTTTATTGTGTAATTTCTATGTTCGGCCCTTTTAAACGTAAGAAAGCTGAGTAAAGACAAGGAGGTGGGTTAGTTAGGTTTTATTGTGTTATATCAACGCTTGAAATGTAAGAAGGTGGGGAGAGACAGTTCATGTAACGAAGCTTGGTAGAACTGGGTTAAAAGAGACCATTTATTGTGTTATATCAAAGATTAAAATGTAAGAAACTTGGGGGAGAGACATGTATCATGTTAATGACTTTTATCGGTAATTGTTGGTCCCACCCTTTCAATGCGAAAGAAACGTGGGGAGAGTAAAGAATCTGGGGTTAGTTACGGGTTTATTGTGGCAATTCGTTACGTCTCGACCTTGAAAAGGTAGCCAAAGCTTGGAAGAAACCGGGTAAAAGAGAGTTTTATTGTATTATATCAACAATTAAAAACGTAAGTAGGCTGGGAGAGAAATGTATCAGGATAATGTCTGTTTTTTTGTGTAATTGCTCGTTCGCTTACAAAAAGGGTTAAGATGACTGGGGAGAGATAAGGATCTGGGAACATTCCGCTATGTACAGTACGCGGAATTAAATTATACCGCGACAAAATCTATAGACGTTTCGTATTGTCCAATCGTTTCCCCAATCTTATCAATATTAGAGACAGCTTTTGCTACGTTTTCGCTTAATTCCTCTACCCTCACATTCAGTTCGGTATGTACTACCTTTTATTACAAAAATTCGTACCACGTGCTTGATTAAAAATAAATTTATGTGAATTACGTATAACGTTCCATCAATGGATACTAATGTTTTGGACTGTTTCCAGAAGCTTGTGCGGTAGCGCAGTCGTTTAGCGGTTGGTACAAACGAGCAATTGGGTGGAGGTGGTGTTCGATCAGTGAAAGTAGTTCTATTTAAATGATGTTTTATGTCCTGTCAATATACCACATGTACTTGTTGAAAATAGGAAGTCAGAAATGAAGGTAGGATAGTGGATAGAATACCCCACCCCACCCACCCACCCCACCCACCCCCCTCAAAAAAAAAAAAAAAAAAATCTTCTTCTTGTATTCCCCCCCCGTCTTTTCTAATAAACCTCAAGAAAAAATCCCTCTTTTAGAGCGTAGATAGAAATGCGGAACGTTGGAACTTTGAAAGTAAAACA
>NW_024536231.1:0-18795 GCF_016097555.1 Gigantopelta aegis | reverse complement strand
TGTTTACCATTTACAAACAACATAAACTAATCAACCTTTGCGGCTGGTAGGTACGTTGTTAAATAAAACAAACTTTTGTTCTTTCTTTTTTTCATCAACCTTTGCCTCAACACAACATGAGGACCTGGTTTTCTTTTAAGTTTATTCAACCATGGCAAATTTAGACGTCATAACAGATATTTGCTAAACATTCCTTGTTGAGTATATATACGTTTGCAGTAAAACACACAATTATAAAACGAACTAACAAGGATGTTGAAAAAACGATTACTTAGACATTTCATTGCATGCAACTTCATTTGACATCAGTCATCTTGCTAATAACTGAGATGTATGTCTTTTAGCTGTGTCTTCAGCTGTTATCAATCCACTGATAGATATCTTTCAATTATAATTCAATTCTTCACCAAAACAATTATAAACCAAACTATCCAAAATCAAGAAGGGACGTAACTTACCATTCAAATGCTTCACTTGTGACAGCTACACCTTCAACTGTCACCGGCCCGATGATAAATATCTTCCATCTCTTGATTCCACACGTCAACTAAAAAAAAAAAGGTAGAAAACATCAGTCAACAATAACAATGAAATTTTCAAGCAAAAATAATCCAGATACCGACTCCAAACCCTGAGTGAGTGCCCCGCAAGGCTCAGTGGGTAGTTGTAAACCACTTGCAACGACCATCGATCCATGACTGGTTCAACAAAGGCCATGGTTTGTGCTATCCTGCCTGTGGGAAGCGCAAATAAAAGATCCCTTGCTGCCTGTCGTAAAACAGTAGCCTATGTGGCGACAGCGAGTTTCCTCTGAAAAACAGTGTCAGAATGACCATATGTTTGACGTCCAAGAGCCGATGATAAGATAAAAGAACAATCAATGTGCTCTAGGTGGCGTTGTTAAATAAAACAAACTTTTGTTCTATCTTTTTTTCATCAACCTTTGCCTCAACACAACAGGAGGACCTGGTTTTCTTTTAAGTTTATTCAACCATGGCAAATTTAGACGTCATAACAGATATTTGCTAAACATTCCTTGTTGAGTATATATACGTTTGCAGTAACACACACAATTATAAAACGAACTAACAAGGATGTTGAAAAAACGATTACTTAGACATTTCATTGCATGCAACTTCATTTGACATCAGTCATCTTGCTAATAACAGATATGTATGTCTTTTAGCTGTGTCTTCAGCTGTTATCAATCCACTGATAGATATCTTTCAATTATAATTCAATTCTTCACCAAAACAATTATAAACCAAACTATCCAAAATCAAGAAGGGAGGTAAACTTACCATTAAAATGCTTCACTTGTGACAGCTACACCTTCAACTGTCACCAGCCCGATGATAAATATCTTCCATCTCTTGATTCCACACGTCAACTAAAAAAAAAAGGTAGAAAACATCAGTCAACAATAACATTGAAATTTTCAAGCAAAACACACAATTATAAAACAAACTATCAAACAATAACTAAGAAATGTTTAAGCAAAACACTCAATTACAAAGCAAACTATCAAACAATAACAATGAAATTTTCAAGCAAAACACACAATTATAAAAATAACTATCAAGAATGCTGTAAAACGATGGACGGACTGACGGACGGATGGACGGAGGGAGGGAGGGAGGGAGGGAGGAGGGAGGGAGGGAGGGGGAGGGAGGGAGGGAGGGAGGGACAAGTATTTATCTTTTCCGGCGGAACAATTCGAACTGAATGCATGAGGAAAAAATGGCTGTCAAAGGACAAACTTTATTCAATATCACTTAGCTTCATCTGTTGCAAGGATGTTTGATGAAATCTTCCAACTCTCGTAACCATGCTTCAGCTGTCACCAGCCCGATGATAAGTATCTTCCATCTCTTGATTCCACACGTCAACTAAAAGACAACAATTTTGTAGAAAACATTCCTCAACAATAATAATATACTCAACAACGAAAGTTTAGCTAATGTTAAAAGAAATGGCATACCATTTATAAATGAACCTATTTTTATGAATTAGTATTCACATCTGAGATGTTTACCATTTACAAACAACATAAACTCATCAACCTTTGCGGCTGGTAGGTACTGGGTTCGGATGCCAGTCGAGGCATGGGATTTTTAATCCAGATACCGACTCCAAACCCTGAGTGAGTGCCCCGCAAGGCTCAGTGGGTAGTTGTAAGCCACTTGCACCGACCAGCGATCCATGACTGGTTCAACAAAGGCCATGGTTTGTGCTATCCTGCCTGTGGGAAGCGCAAATAAAAGATCCCTTGCTGCCTGTCGTAAAACAGTAGCCTATGTGGCGACAGCGGGTTTCCTCTGAAAAACAGTGTCAGAATGACCATATGTTTGACGTCCAAGAGCCGATGATAAGATAGAAAAAACAATCAATGTGCTCTAGGTGGCGTTGTTAAATAAAACAAACTTTTGTTCTTTCTTTTTTTCATCAACCTTTGCCTCAACACAACATGAGGACCTGGTTTTCTTTTAAGTTTATTCAACCATGGCAAATTTAGACGTCATAACAGATATTTGCTAAACATTCCTTGTTGAGTATATATACGTTTGCAGTAAAACACACAATTATAAAACGAACTAACAAGGATGTTGAAAAAACGATTACTTAGACATTTCATTGCATGCAACTTCATTTGACATCAGTCATCTTGCTAATAACTGAGATGTATGTCTTTTAGCTGTGTCTTCAGCTGTTATCAATCCACTGATAGATATCTTTCAATTATAATTCAATTCTTCACCAAAACAATTATAAACCAAACTATCCAAAATCAAGAAGGGGGACGTAACTTACCATTCAAATGCTTCACTTGTGACAGCTACACCTTCAACTGTCACCAGCCCGATGATAAATATCTTCCATCTCTTGATTCCACACGTCAACTAAAAAAAAAAAGGTAGAAAACATCAGTCAACAATAACAATGAAATTTTCAAGCAAAATTAATCCAGATACCGACTCCAAACCCTGAGTGAGTGCCCCGCAAGGCTCAGTGGGTAGTTGTAAACCACTTGCAACGACCATCGATCCATGACTGGTTCAACAAAGGCCATGGTTTGTGCTATCCTGCCTGTGGGAAGCGCAAATAAAAGATCCCTTGCTGCCTGTCGTAAAACAGTAGCCTATGTGGCGACAGCGAGTTTCCTCTGAAAAACAGTGTCAGAATGACCATATGTTTGACGTCCAAGAGCCGATGATAAGATAAAAGAACAATCAATGTGCTCTAGGTGGCGTTGTTAAATAAAACAAACTTTTGTTCTATCTTTTTTTCATCAACCTTTGCCTCAACACAACAGGAGGACCTGGTTTTCTTTTAAGTTTATTCAACCATGGCAAATTTAGACGTCATAACAGATATTTGCTAAACATTCCTTGTTGAGTATATATACGTTTGCAGTAACACACACAATTATAAAACGAACTAACAAGGATGTTGAAAAAACGATTACTTAGACATTTCATTGCATGCAACTTCATTTGACATCAGTCATCTTGCTAATAACAGATATGTATGTCTTTTAGCTGTGTCTTCAGCTGTTATCAATCCACTGATAGATATCTTTCAATTATAATTCAATTCTTCACCAAAACAATTATAAACCAAACTATCCAAAATCAAGAAGGGAGGTAACTTACCATTAAAATGCTTCACTTGTGACAGCTACACCTTCAACTGTCACCAGCCCGATGATAAATATCTTCCATCTCTTGATTCCACACGTCAACTAAAAAAAAAAGGTAGAAAACATCAGTCAACAATAACATTGAAATTTTCAAGCAAACACACAATTATAAAACAAACTATCAAACAATAACTAAGAAATGTTTAAGCAAAACACTCAATTACAAAGCAAACTATCAAACAATAACAATGACATTTTCAAGCAAAACACACAATTATAAAAATAACTATCAAGAATGCTGTAAAACGATGGACGGACTGACAGACGGATGGACGGAGGGAGGGAGGGAGGGAGGGAGGGAGGGAGGGAGGGAGGAGGGAGGAGGGAGGAGGGACAAGTATTTATCTTTTCCGGCGGAACAATTCGAACTGAATGCATGAGGAAAAAATGGCTGTCAAAGGACAAACTTTATTCAATATCACTTAGCTTCATCTGTTGCAAGGATGTTGATGAAATCTTCCAACTCTCGTAACCATGCTTCAGCTGTCACCAGCCCGATGATAAGTATCTTCCATCTCTTGATTCCACACGTCAACTAAAAGACAACAATTTTGTAGAAAACATTCCTCAACAATAATAATATACTCAACAACGAAAGTTTAGCTAATGTTAAAAGAAATGGCATACCATTTATAAATGAACCTATTTTTATGAATTAGTATTCACATCTGAGATGTTTACCATTTACAAACAACATAAACTCATCAACCTTTGCGGCTGGTAGGTACTGGGTTCGGATGCCAGTCGAGGCATGGGATTTTTAATCCAGATACCGACTCCAAACCCTGAGTGAGTGCCCCGCAAGGCTCAGTGGGTAGTTGTAAGCCACTTGCACCGACCAGCGATCCATGACTGGTTCAACAAAGGCCATGGTTTGTGCTATCCTGCCTGTGGGAAGCGCAAATAAAAGATCCCTTGCTGCCTGTCGTAAAACAGTAGCCTATGTGGCGACAGCGGGTTTCCTCTGAAAAACAGTGTCAGAATGACCATATGTTTGACGTCCAAGAGCCGATGATAAGATAGAAAAAAAACAATCAATGTGCTCTAGGTGGCGTTGTTAAATAAAACAAACTTTTGTTCTTTCTTTTTTTTTTCATCAACCTTTGCCTCAACACAACATGAGGACCTGGTTTTCTTTTAAGTTTATCAACCATGGCAAATTTAGACGTCATAACAGATATTTGCTAAACATTCCTTGTTGAGTATATATACGTTTGCAGTAAAACACACAATTATAAAACGAACTAACAAGGATGTTGAAAAAACGATTACTTAGACATTTCATTGCATGCAACTTCATTTGACATCAGTCATCTTGCTAATAACTGAGATGTATGTCTTTTAGCTGTGTCTTCAGCTGTTATCAATCCACTGATAGATATCTTTCAATTATAATTCAATTCTTCACCAAAACAATTATAAACCAAACTATCCAAAATCAAGAAGGGACGTAACTTACCATTCAAATGCTTCACTTGTGACAGCTACACCTTCAACTGTCACCAGCCCGATGATAAATATCTTCCATCTCTTGATTCCACACGTCAACTAAAAAAAAAAAGGTAGAAAACATCAGTCAACAATAACAATGAAATTTTCAAGCAAAATTAATCCAGATACCGACTCCAAACCCTGAGTGAGTGCCCCGCAAGGCTCAGTGGGTAGTTGTAAGCCACTTGCACCGACCAGCGATCCATGACTGGTTCAACAAAGGCCATGGTTTGTGCTATCCTGCCTGTGGGAAGCGCAAATAAAAGATCCCTTGCTGCCTGTCGTAAAACAGTAGCCTATGTGGCGACAGCGAGTTTCCTCTGAAAAACAGTGTCAGAATGACCATATGTTTGACGTCCAAGAGCCGATGATAAGATAGAAAAAACAATCAATGTGCTCTAGGTGGCGTTGTTAAATAAAACAAACTTTTGTTCTATCTTTTTTTCATCAACCTTTGCCTCAACACAACATGAGGACCTGGTTTTCTTTTAAGTTTATTCAACCATGGCAAATTTAGACGTCATAACAGATATTTGCTAAACATTCCTTGTTGAGTATATATACGTTTGCAGTAAAACACACAATTATAAAACGAACTAACAAGGATGTTGAAAAAACGATTACTTAGACATTTCATTGCATGCAACTTCATTTGACATCAGTCATCTTGCTAATAACTGAGATGTATGTCTTTTAGCTGTGTCTTCAGCTGTTATCAATCCACTGATAGATATCTTTCAATTATAATTCAATTCTTCACCAAAACAATTATAAACCAAACTATCCAAAATCAAGAAGGGACGTAACTTACCATTCAAATGCTTCACTTGTGACAGCTACACCTTCAACTGTCACCAGCCCGATGATAAATATCTTCCATCTCTTGATTCCACACGTCAACTAAAAAAAAAAAGGTAGAAAACATCAGTCAACAATAACAATGAAATTTTCAAGCAAAATTAATCCAGATACCGACTCCAAACCCTGAGTGAGTGCCCCGCAAGGCTCAGTGGGTAGTTGTAAACCACTTGCAACGACCATCGATCCATGACTGGTTCAACAAAGGCCATGGTTTGTGCTATCCTGCCTGTGGGAAGCGCAAATAAAAGATCCCTTGCTGCCTGTCGTAAAACAGTAGCCTATGTGGCGACAGCGAGTTTCCTCTGAAAAACAGTGTCAGAATGACCATATGTTTGACGTCCAAGAGCCGATGATAAGATAAAAGAACAATCAATGTGCTCTAGGTGGCGTTGTTAAATAAAACAAACTTTTGTTCTATCTTTTTTTCATCAACCTTTGCCTCAACACAACAGGAGGACCTGGTTTTCTTTTAAGTTTATTCAACCATGGCAAATTTAGACGTCATAACAGATATTTGCTAAACATTCCTTGTTGAGTATATATACGTTTGCAGTAACACACACAATTATAAAACGAACTAACAAGGATGTTGAAAAAACGATTACTTAGACATTTCATTGCATGCAACTTCATTTGACATCAGTCATCTTGCTAATAACAGATATGTATGTCTTTTAGCTGTGTCTTCAGCTGTTATCAATCCACTGATAGATATCTTTCAATTATAATTCAATTCTTCACCAAAACAATTATAAACCAAACTATCCAAAATCAAGAAGGGAGGTAACTTACCATTAAAATGCTTCACTTGTGACAGCTACACCTTCAACTGTCACCAGCCCGATGATAAATATCTTCCATCTCTTGATTCCACACGTCAACTAAAAAAAAAAGGTAGAAAACATCAGTCAACAATAACATTGAAATTTTCAAGCAAAACACACAATTATAAAACAAACTATCAAACAATAACTAAGAAATGTTTAAGCAAAACACTCAATTACAAAGCAAACTATCAAACAATAACAATGAAATTTTCAAGCAAAACACACAATTATAAAAATAACTATCAAGAATGCTGTAAAACGATGGACGGACTGACGGACGGATGGACGGAGGGAGGGAGGGAGGGAGGGAGGGAGGGAGGGAGGGAGGGAGGGAGGGAGGGACAAGTATTTATCTTTTCCGGCGGAACAATTCGAACTGAATGCATGAGGAAAAAATGGCTGTCAAAGGACAAACTTTATTCAATATCACTTAGCTTCATCTGTTGCAAGGATGTTGATGAAATCTTCCAACTCTCGTAACCATGCTTCAGCTGTCACCAGCCCGATGATAAGTATCTTCCATCTCTTGATTCCACACGTCAACTAAAAGACAACAATTTTGTAGAAAACATTCCTCAACAATAATAATATACTCAACAACGAAAGTTTAGCTAATGTTAAAAGAAATGGCATACCATTTATAAATGAACCTATTTTTATGAATTAGTATTCACATCTGAGATGTTTACCATTTACAAACAACATAAACTCATCAACCTTTGCGGCTGGTAGGTACTGGGTTCGGATGCCAGTCGAGGCATGGGATTTTTAATCCAGATACCGACTCCAAACCCTGAGTGAGTGCCCCGCAAGGCTCAGTGGGTAGTTGTAAGCCACTTGCACCGACCAGCGATCCATGACTGGTTCAACAAAGGCCATGGTTTGTGCTATCCTGCCTGTGGGAAGCGCAAATATAAAGATCCCTTGCTGCCTGTCGTAAAACAGTAGCCTATGTGGCGACAGCGGGTTTCCTCTGAAAAACAGTGTCAGAATGACCATATGTTTGACGTCCAAGAGCCGATGATAAGATAGAAAAAACAATCAATGTGCTCTAGGTGGCGTTGTTAAATAAAACAAACTTTTGTTCTTTCTTTTTTTTTTCATCAACCTTTGCCTCAACACAACATGAGGACCTGGTTTTCTTTTAAGTTTATTCAACCATGGCAAATTTAGACGTCATAACAGATATTTGCTAAACATTCCTTGTTGAGTATATATACGTTTGCAGTAAAACACACAATTATAAAACGAACTAACAAGGATGTTGAAAAAACGATTACTTAGACATTTCATTGCATGCAACTTCATTTGACATCAGTCATCTTGCTAATAACTGAGATGTATGTCTTTTAGCTGTGTCTTCAGCTGTTATCAATCCACTGATAGATATCTTTCAATTATAATTCAATTCTTCACCAAAACAATTATAAACCAAACTATCCAAAATCAAGAAGGGACGTAACTTACCATTCAAATGCTTCACTTGTGACAGCTACACCTTCAACTGTCACCAGCCCGATGATAAATATCTTCCATCTCTTGATTCCACACGTCAACTAAAAAAAAAAAGGTAGAAAACATCAGTCAACAATAACAATGAAATTTTCAAGCAAAATTAATCCAGATACCGACTCCAAACCCTGAGTGAGTGCCCCGCAAGGCTCAGTGGGTAGTTGTAAACCACTTGCAACGACCATCGATCCATGACTGGTTCAACAAAGGCCATGGTTTGTGCTATCCTGCCTGTGGGAAGCGCAAATAAAAGATCCCTTGCTGCCTGTCGTAAAACAGTAGCCTATGTGGCGACAGCGAGTTTCCTCTGAAAAACAGTGTCAGAATGACCATATGTTTGACGTCCAAGAGCCGATGATAAGATAAAAGAACAATCAATGTGCTCTAGGTGGCGTTGTTAAATAAAACAAACTTTTGTTCTATCTTTTTTTCATCAACCTTTGCCTCAACACAACAGGAGGACCTGGTTTTCTTTTAAGTTTATTCAACCATGGCAAATTTAGACGTCATAACAGATATTTGCTAAACATTCCTTGTTGAGTATATATACGTTTGCAGTAACACACACAATTATAAAACGAACTAACAAGGATGTTGAAAAAACGATTACTTAGACATTTCATTGCATGCAACTTCATTTGACATCAGTCATCTTGCTAATAACAGATATGTATGTCTTTTAGCTGTGTCTTCAGCTGTTATCAATCCACTGATAGATATCTTTCAATTATAATTCAATTCTTCACCAAAACAATTATAAACCAAACTATCCAAAATCAAGAAGGGAGGTAACTTACCATTAAAATGCTTCACTTGTGACAGCTACACCTTCAACTGTCACCAGCCCGATGATAAATATCTTCCATCTCTTGATTCCACACGTCAACTAAAAAAAAAAGGTAGAAACATCAGTCAACAATAACATTGAAATTTTCAAGCAAAACACACAATTATAAAACAAACTATCAAACAATAACTAAGAAATTTTAAGCAAAACACTCAATTACAAAGCAAACTATCAAACAATAACAATGAAATTTTCAAGCAAAACACACAATTATAAAAATAACTATCAAGAATGCTGTAAAACGATGGACGGACTGACGGACGGATGGACGGAGGGAGGGAGGGAGGGAGGGAGGGAGGGAGGGAGGGAGGGAGGGAGGGACAAGTATTTATCTTTTCCGGCGGAACAATTCGAACTGAATGCATGAGGAAAAAATGGCTGTCAAAGGACAAACTTTATTCAATATCACTTAGCTTCATCTGTTGCAAGGATGTTGATGAAATCTTCCAACTCTCGTAACCATGCTTCAGCTGTCACCAGCCCGATGATAAGTATCTTCCATCTCTTGATTCCACACGTCAACTAAAAGACAACAATTTTGTAGAAAACATTCATTCCTCAACAATAATAATATACTCAACAACGAAAGTTTAGCTAATGTTAAAAGAAATGGCATACCATTTATAAATGAACCTATTTTTATGAATTAGTATTCACATCTGAGATGTTTACCATTTACAAACAACATAAACTCATCAACCTTTGCGGCTGGTAGGTACTGGGTTCGGATGCCAGTCGAGGCATGGGATTTTTAATCCAGATACCGACTCCAAACCCTGAGTGAGTGCCCCGCAAGGCTCAGTGGGTAGTTGTAAGCCACTTGCACCGACCAGCGATCCATGACTGGTTCAACAAAGGCCATGGTTTGTGCTATCCTGCCTGTGGGAAGCGCAAATAAAAGATCCCTTGCTGCCTGTCGTAAAACAGTAGCCTATGTGGCGACAGCGGGTTTCCTCTGAAAAACAGTGTCAGAATGACCATATGTTTGACGTCCAAGAGCCGATGATAAGATAAAAAAAACAATCAATGTGCTCTAGGTGGCGTTGTTAAATAAAACAAACTTTTGTTCTATCTTTTTTTCATCAACCTTTGCCTCAACACAACATGAGGACCTGGTTTTCTTTTAAGTTTATTCAACCATGGCAAATTTAGACGTCATAACAGATATTTGCTAAACATTCCTTGTTGAGTATATATACGTTTGCAGTAAAACACACAATTATAAAACGAACTAACAAGGATGTTGAAAAAACGATTACTTAGACATTTCATTGCATGCAACTTCATTTGACATCAGTCATCTTGCTAATAACAGAGATGTATGTCTTTTAGCTGTGTCTTCAGCTGTTATCAATCCACTGATAGATATCTTTCAATTATAATTCAATTCTTCACCAAAACAATTATAAACCAAACTATCCAAAATCAAGAAGGGAGGTAACTTACCATTAAAATGCTTCACTTGTGACAGCTACACCTTCAACTGTCACCAGCCCGATGATAAATATCTTCCATCTCTTGATTCCACACGTCAACTAAAAAAAAAAAGGTAGAAAAACATCAGTCAACAATAACATTGAAATTTTCAAGCAAAACACACAATTATAAAACAAACTATCAAACAATAACTAAGAAATGTTTAAGCAAAACACTCAATTACAAAGCAAACTATCAAACAATAACAATGAAATTTTCAAGCAAAACACACAATTATAAAAATAACTATCAAGAATGCTGTAAAACGATGGACGGACTGACGGACGGATGGACGGAGGGAGGGAGGGAGGGAGGGAGGGAGGGAGGGAGGGAGGGAGGGAGGGAGGGACAAGGGAGGGACAAGTATTTATCTTTTCCGGCGGAACAATTCGAACTGAATGCATGAGGAAAAAATGGCTGTCAAAGGACAAACTTTATTCAATATCACTTAGCTTCATCTGTTGCAAGGATGTTGATGAAATCTTCCAACTCTCGTAACCATGCTTCAGCTGTCACCAGCCCGATGATAAGTATCTTCCATCTCTTGATTCCACACGTCAACTAAAAGACAACAATTTTGTAGAAAAACATTCCTCAACAATAATAATATACTCAACAACGAAAGTTTAGCTAATGTTAAAAGAAATGGCATACCATTTATAAATGAACCTATTTTTATGAATTAGTATTCACATCTGAGATGTTTACCATTTACAAACAACATAAACTCATCAACCTTTGCGGCTGGTAGGTACTGGGTTCGGATGCCAGTCGAGGCATGGGATTTTTAATCCAGATACCGACTCCAAACCCTGAGTGAGTGCCCCGCAAGGCTCAGTGGGTAGTTGTAAGCCACTTGCACCGACCAGCGATCCATGACTGGTTCAACAAAGGCCATGGTTTGTGCTATCCTGCCTGTGGGAAGCGCAAATAAAAGATCCCTTGCTGCCTGTCGTAAAACAGTAGCCTATGTGGCGACAGCGGGTTTCCTCTGAAAAACAGTGTCAGAATGACCATATGTTTGACGTCCAAGAGCCGATGATAAGATAGAAAAAACAATCAATGTGCTCTAGGTGGGCGTTGTTAAATAAAACAAACTTTTGTTCTTTCTTTTTTTTCATCAACCTTTGCCTCAACACAACATGAGGACCTGGTTTTCTTTTAAGTTTATTCAACCATGGCAAATTTAGACGTCATAACAGATATTTGCTAAACATTCCTTGTTGAGTATATATACGTTTGCAGTAAAACACACAATTATAAAACGAACTAACAAGGATGTTGAAAAAACGATTACTTAGACATTTCATTGCATGCAACTTCATTTGACATCAGTCATCTTGCTAATAACTGAGATGTATGTCTTTTAGCTGTGTCTTCAGCTGTTATCAATCCACTGATAGATATCTTTCAATTATAATTCAATTCTTCACCAAAACAATTATAAACCAAACTATCCAAAATCAAGAAGGGACGTAACTTACCATTCAAATGCTTCACTTGTGACAGCTACACCTTCAACTGTCACCAGCCCGATGATAAATATCTTCCATCTCTTGATTCCACACGTCAACTAAAAAAAAAAAGGTAGAAAACATCAGTCAACAATAACAATGAAATTTTCAAGCAAAATTAATCCAGATACCGACTCCAAACCCTGAGTGAGTGCCCCGCAAGGCTCAGTGGGTAGTTGTAAACCACTTGCAACGACCATCGATCCATGACTGGTTCAACAAAGGCCATGGTTTGTGCTATCCTGCCTGTGGGAAGCGCAAATAAAAGATCCCTTGCTGCCTGTCGTAAAACAGTAGCCTATGTGGCGACAGCGAGTTTCCTCTGAAAAACAGTGTCAGAATGACCATATGTTTGACGTCCAAGAGCCGATGATAAGATAAAAGAACAATCAATGTGCTCTAGGTGGCGTTGTTAAATAAAACAAACTTTTGTTCTATCTTTTTTTTTTTCATCAACCTTTGCCTCAACACAACAGGAGGACCTGGTTTTCTTTTAAGTTTATTCAACCATGGCAAATTTAGACGTCATAACAGATATTTGCTAAACATTCCTTGTTGAGTATATATACGTTTGCAGTAACACACACAATTATAAAACGAACTAACAAGGATGTTGAAAAAACGATTACTTAGACATTTCATTGCATGCAACTTCATTTGACATCAGTCATCTTGCTAATAACAGATATGTATGTCTTTTAGCTGTGTCTTCAGCTGTTATCAATCCACTGATAGATATCTTTCAATTATAATTCAATTCTTCACCAAAACAATTATAAACCAAACTATCCAAAATCAAGAAGGGAGGTAACTTACCATTAAAATGCTTCACTTGTGACAGCTACACCTTCAACTGTCACCAGCCCGATGATAAATATCTTCCATCTCTTGATTCCACACGTCAACTAAAAAAAAAAGGTAGAAAACATCAGTCAACAATAACATTGAAATTTTCAAGCAAAACACACAATTATAAAACAAACTATCAAACAATAACTAAGAAATTTTTAAGCAAAACACTCAATTACAAAGCAAACTATCAAACAATAACAATGAAATTTTCAAGCAAAACACACAATTATAAAAATAACTATCAAGAATGCTGTAAAACGATGGACGGACTGACGGACGGATGGACGGAGGGAGGGAGGGAGGGAGGGAGGGAGGGAGGGAGGGAGGAAGGGAGGGAGGGAGGGACAAGTATTTATCTTTTCCGGCGGAACAATTCGAACTGAATGCATGAGGAAAAAATGGCTGTCAAAGGACAAACTTTATTCAATATCACTTAGCTTCATCTGTTGCAAGGATGTTGATGAAATCTTCCAACTCTCGTAACCATGCTTCAGCTGTCACCAGCCCGATGATAAGTATCTTCCATCTCTTGATTCCACACGTCAACTAAAAGACAACAATTTTGTAGAAAACATTCCTCAACAATAATAATATACTCAACAACGAAAGTTTAGCTAATGTTAAAAGAAATGGCATACCATTTATAAATGAACCTATTTTTATGAATTAGTATTCACATCTGAGATGTTTACCATTTACAAACAACATAAACTCATCAACCTTTGCGGCTGGTAGGTACTGGGTTCGGATGCCAGTCGAGGCATGGGATTTTTAATCCAGATACCGACTCCAAACCCTGAGTGAGTGCCCCGCAAGGCTCAGTGGGTAGTTGTAAGCCACTTGCACCGACCAGCGATCCATGACTGGTTCAACAAAGGCCATGGTTTGTGCTATCCTGCCTGTGGGAAGCGCAAATAAAAGATCCCTTGCTGCCTGTCGTAAAACAGTAGCCTATGTGGCGACAGCGGGTTTCCTCTGAAAAACAGTGTCAGAATGACCATATGTTTGACGTCCAAGAGCCGATGATAAGATAGAAAAAAACAATCAATGTGCTCTAGGTGGCGTTGTTAAATAAAACAAACTTTTGTTCTTTCTTTTTTTTTTTCATCAACCTTTGCCTCAACACAACATGAGGACCTGGTTTTCTTTTAAGTTTATTCAACCATGGCAAATTTAGACGTCATAACAGATATTTGCTAAACATTCCTTGTTGAGTATATATACGTTTGCAGTAAAACACACAATTATAAAACGAACTAACAAGGATGTTGAAAAAACGATTACTTAGACATTTCATTGCATGCAACTTCATTTGACATCAGTCATCTTGCTAATAACAGAGATGTATGTCTTTTAGCTGTGTCTTCAGCTGTTATCAATCCACTGATAGATATCTTTCAATTATAATTCAATTCTTCACCAAAACAATTATAAACCAAACTATCCAAAATCAAGAAGGGAGGTAACTTACCATTAAAATGCTTCACTTGTGACAGCTACACCTTCAACTGTCACCAGCCCGATGATAAATATCTTCCATCTCTTGATTCCACACGTCAACTAAAAAAAAAAAGGTAGAAAACATCAGTCAACAATAACATTGAAATTTTCAAGCAAAACACACAATTATAAAACAAACTATCAAACAATAACTAAGAAATTTTTAAGCAAAACACTCAATTACAAAGCAAACTATCAAACAATAACAATGAAATTTTCAAGCAAAACACACAATTATAAAAATAACTATCAAGAATGCTGTAAAACGATGGACGGACTGACGGACGGATGGACGGAGGGAGGGGGAGGGAGGGAGGGAGGAGGGAGGGAGGGAGGGAGTAACGGAGGGAGGGAGGGACAAGTATTTATCTTTTCCGGCGGAACAATTCGAACTGAATGCATGAGGAAAAAATGGCTGTCAAAGGACAAACTTTATTCAATATCACTTAGCTTCATCTGTTGCAAGGATGTTGATGAAATCTTCCAACTCTCGTAACCATGCTTCAGCTGTCACCAGCCCGATGATAAGTATCTTCCATCTCTTGATTCCACACGTCAACTAAAAGACAACAATTTTGTAGAAAACATTCCTCAACAATAATAATATACTCAACAACGAAAGTTTAGCTAATGTTAAAAGAAATGGCATACCATTTATAAATGAACCTATTTTTATGAATTAGTATTCACATCTGAGATGTTTACCATTTACAAACAACATAAACTCATCAACCTTTGCGGCTGGTAGGTACTGGGTTCGGATGCCAGTCGAGGCATGGGATTTTTAATCCAGATACCGACTCCAAACCCTGAGTGAGTGCCCCGCAAGGCTCAGTGGGTAGTTGTAAGCCACTTGCACCGACCAGCGATCCATGACTGGTTCAACAAAGGCCATGGTTTGTGCTATCCTGCCTGTGGGAAGCGCAAATAAAAGATCCCTTGCTGCCTGTCGTAAAACAGTAGCCTATGTGGCGACAGCGGGTTTCCTCTGAAAAACAGTGTCAGAATGACCATATGTTTGACGTCCAAGAGCCGATGATAAGATAGAAAAAACAATCAATGTGCTCTAGGTGGCGTTGTTAAATAAAACAAACTTTTGTTCTATCTTTTTTTTCATCAACCTTTGCCTCAACACAACATGAGGACCTGGTTTTCTTTTAAGTTTATTCAACCATGGCAAATTTAGACGTCATAACAGATATTTGCTAAACATTCCTTGTTGAGTATATATACGTTTGCAGTAAAACACACAATTATAAAACGAACTAACAAGGATGTTGAAAAAACGATTACTTAGACATTTCATTGCATGCAACTTCATTTGACATCAGTCATCTTGCTAATAACAGATATGTATGTCTTTTAGCTGTGTCTTCAGCTGTTATCAATCCACTGATAGATATCTTTCAATTATAATTCAATTCTTCACCAAAACAATTATAAACCAAACTATCCAAAATCAAGAAGGGAGGTAACTTACCATTAAAATGCTTCACTTGTGACAGCTACACCTTCAACTGTCACCAGCCCGATGATAAATATCTTCCATCTCTTGATTCCACACGTCAACTAAAAAAAAAAGGTAGAAAACATCAGTCAACAATAACATTGAAATTTTCAAGCAAAACACACAATTATAAAACAAACTATCAAACAATAACTAAGAAATTTTTAAGCAAAACACTCAATTACAAAGCAAACTATCAAACAATAACAATGAAATTTTCAAGCAAAACACACAATTATAAAAATAACTATCAAGAATGCTGTAAAACGATGGACGGACTGACGGACGGATGGACGGAGGGAGGGAGGGAGGGAGGGAGGGAGGGACGGAGGGAGGGAGGGACAAGTATTTATCTTTTCCGGCGGAACAATTCGAACTGAATGCATGAGGAAAAAATGGCTGTCAAAGGACAAACTTTATTCAATATCACTTAGCTTCATCTGTTGCAAGGATGTTGATGAAATCTTCCAACTCTCGTAACCATGCTTCAGCTGTCACCAGCCCGATGATAAGTATCTTCCATCTCTTGATTCCACACGTCAACTAAAAGACAACAATTTTGTAGAAAACATTCCTCAACAATAATAATATACTCAACAACGAAAGTTTAGCTAATGTTAAAAGAAATGGCATACCATTTATAAATGAACCTATTTTTATGAATTAGTATTCACATCTGAGATGTTTACCATTTACAAACAACATAAACTCATCAACCTTTGCGGCTGGTAGGTACTGGGTTCGGATGCCAGTCGAGGCATGGGATTTTTAATCCAGATACCGACTCCAAACCCTGAGTGAGTGCCCCGCAAGGCTCAGTGGGTAGTTGTAAGCCACTTGCACCGACCAGCGATCCATGACTGGTTCAACAAAGGCCATGGTTTGTGCTATCCTGCCTGTGGGAAGCGCAAATAAAAGATCCCTTGCTGCCTGTCGTAAAACAGTAGCCTATGTGGCGACAGCGGGTTTCCTCTGAAAAACAGTGTCAGAATGACCATATGTTTGACGTCCAAGAGCCGATGATAAGATAGAAAAAACAATCAATGTGCTCTAGGTGGCGTTGTTAAATAAAACAAACTTTTGTTCTTTCTTTTTTTCATCAACCTTTGCCTCAACACAACATGAGGACCTGGTTTTCTTTTAAGTTTATTCAACCATGGCAAATTTAGACGTCATAACAGATATTTGCTAAACATTCCTTGTTGAGTCCCCCCCCTTCTTTCTTCCCCTTTAACCAATTAAATTTCAAAAATTTAATTCTTCCCAAAACTTATCCCAACCCAAAAAAAGGGAAAAATACCCAAACCGTTTAAGCAAAAAAAAAGTAAAAACCCGTAAAAACCCATTTTTCCCAAAATAAAAAATAAACCCTATAAAAAGTTTTGGGGGTTTAACCCTTTCAAACCCATGGGTCCCCCCTGGGGGAAAAAAATTTTGGCCCTCTTGTGGGGGGCAGGGGCCCCCCTTGGGAAAAATAAAGCCCGTTTTAAAAGCCCCCGGGGAATTTTGTTTCCCAAAAAGGTTAGTGAAATAAATTTTTACCCCGGTTAAATTTTTTTTTTTTTTTTCCCTTTAAAACAAATTTTTTTTTTTTTTAAATTTTCCCCCGGGTTTTTTTTTAAATTTCCTTTTTTTAAAATTTCGTTTAAAAAATTTAAACCCAAAAATTTGAAAAACAATTAAAAAAATTCCCAATTTAAAAATTTTTTGAACATTTTTTGTTTTATGTTCTTTTTTTCACCCTATTTCTTTAAAATTTCCCAAAAATAAAAATTTCCAAAAAAAAAACCCTTAAAAAAAAAATACCCTAAAAGACCCAAAAAATTTCCACTTTTCCCAATTAATTTAAAAAGGGAAAAACTCACCAAAAAAAGAAAACAAAAAAAAAAAAAATTCAACAAAACATAAATTTAAGCAAAACAAATTAAAAAATTTTCCAAAAAAAATTTAAAACAAATTAAAAATGAAAACAAAAAAAAAAGGGGGAAAAGGGAAGAAAGGGGGGGGAAAAGGGGGGGAAAGGGAAAAAGGGAAAGAAAAATTTTTCCCAAAAATTATTTAATTTTAGAAAATTTTGGGTAAAAGAAACTTACCCCTTAAAGCTTCACTTTAAATTTTAAAATTTCCCAACTTTTAACCCTTCCAAAAAAAATTTTAAAAAAATTTTTTTTAAAATCAACAAAAAAAATTTTTTAAAAAAACTAAAAAAAATTTAAAAAATAAATTTAAAAAAACCCCTTAAAACCTTTGGGGAATTTCCCTGAAATTTAAAAAAACCATCCAAACCTGGGGGGGGAATTGGGTGAAGGCCATTTCAAGGCAAAAGGGTTTTCCCCCGGGTTGGGTTTGCCCGGGAAAAAGGGGAAAGGGTTTAAAAAGCCGGGGTTTCCCTGCTGTAAACTACTCCAAGGCCGTAAAAAAAAAATTTCAAAGGGTGTTTTAAAAAGTTTTTTTCAATTTGTCCCCAAATGGAAAAAATTTTGGTTTTTTAAAAACTTTGGTTTCCTTTTTAAAAATTTGCAAAAACCCAAAATTTTTTTAATAAAAAAAAAAAAAAAAAAATTTATTAAACATTCTTTTAAACCTTTCATAAAACCCAATTTTTTTGGGGTTTTTTAAAACTTTTTAAACTTTAAAATTAATTTTCAAAAAAAAACCAAAAAAATTAAAAATTTTATAAAACCCTAAATACCCTTTCAAATTTTCCC
>NW_024536230.1:0-10163 GCF_016097555.1 Gigantopelta aegis | reverse complement strand
CATAAATATTATTCTAAGTCTCTTTACAATATTGCCACAAAATAATTCTTAGCATTTAAAATTGAGAATTGCAAAATTAATTGTGTTGTTATTTTTTAAAAATATTATATTTCCACTGACAAAATCACAGGCTAAATCTATTACTTCTGATCTCTAATACATAATTTAAATAATATTTGACCAACATAATATCTTATCACATCTTAATTATTATTGTAATAACCGAATCTATTAATAAAATTTAACATTCCCATACTTTTTTTGTTTTTTTTTTTGTTTTTTTTTTTTTTGTTTTTTTTTTATTTTTTTTTTTTTTTTTTTTACTTGTTTTTTATAAATCAAAGTGGCTAGTCACCTTAAAACTGCCAAGACCCAAAGACTATTAGCATATATTTTGTCACATATAGTGAAATATATTAGCATCTTACATACATATTAACTGTCCTATTGTGAATTTCCAATTGAACTAAAAGGCATATAATATGCATATTTAAAAATAGCTATTGGCAGGTACAAGTTACATTTAATTATTATAGCTACATAACAAAATGCAAGCAGTATTCCTATGATGTGCCGAATATCTAGCAAATGTATACATGCTTTATGTTTTAAGAAAGACAAATAAACGTTAGTTATGAGTCTTATTATAACTCTCCTATGTTTTCCATTGTAATGGCTTAGATGTCACTTAACTTTAACTGAATATTAAAATTTGAAGGTGGAAGTTTGTAGAAGGTACAACGCTGCTAAAAATACTAGTTTCCTGAACTTCTCAATCATCATAAAAATTCAAATTATTCATAACAAAAATATTTTAGAACTTAATTAAAAAAGGAAAGACACTTGCAATTAGTACAAGTTTTATTAGTGAACACAAAGTTGATCACTTTGTACCATCAAATTTTATGACAACAGATTGGTAAGTGAAACTATTTACAAACTATAAACCACCTGTATTGAGTATGTTTCACTATCAAATGATGTAAATGAGAAGTATCAATAAAGATCATTCCTTGAATGGCTTCATTCTTTCCTCTTCAGTACATTCACATCCACATTTACTTCCTAAACAAACATATTAAGTAACTATATAAGTAATTAATTAAATAATAAACATAATTATATTAATACTAAACTTGAATCACATGAACAGGTACGGCCACATCTGTAATCATAATATAACCTGGTAATATTCCAAAACATGATATGAGTAGTTAGTCCTAGTTTATAAAGCTAAATAAAAAGAGTAAATATACAATATCATTATGTATATATAACACTATATTACAATAATACATAAACACTTTATAATTATAAATAAGATATTCAATGTAGTTTTTTTGGTCAAAAGAATCAAAGACAGCATATTGTTGTTAAATGTATGTTTTAACAATGATTTATGTATCAAGTAGTTACTTTGAGTTGTAATGTCTATAATTATAGCAAGTAAATCTCACATGTCTTATAATGAAATCTAAGAACAGATGGAATGAAAATAAAAGGAGGAAAAATGAAAACTTTTACAATTCTTCATAGTCTCAAACCTACACCTTTATTGATAGCCAATAATACTATCTTGTTTACCAACAGTATTATTTCTAGCTTTCAATATTAGTTTATTTGTTATATATAGAGCTGTAACATAAAATAATGCAAAACTATATTATTTGAATTGTTTGTGCTTAATTCTCATTTGTCATTTTGAGATTTTAATAAAACTCATAAAAACTCACATCATATTAATTTTGAGGCTAACTATGAGACAGAACAAACTAATACTTAACAAAAGATTTGATCTCATAAATATACATGTCCTCGAATTTACACAGGTGATTTCACTATACCCAGATCAGATGTAGTAACATATATACATGCTATCTAAACATTTCATAAAAAGATGGCAACACTATCTTTAAGTACAAGGAGATAATAATTTTTAGTTATGATAGTACAAATACTTTGTTCCTACACATCCTACTACCTTGTCTTATCCGGCTATGTCAGCATTTATCAAGCAAATTAATTGGACCACTAAACAAAAGGTCATATTAACTCCTACTGATAACAGATTGCTTTTAAGTATTAGATAGTTCTCATAGTTTCTGGTCTTTACTAACAATGACAGAGTTAAGTGTTAACATGTGAAGAAATCAAATAAGATTCCTTAAGAAAACATTTTGATAGTGACGTTGATACATGTTGCTAATAAATGTTTCTTGAATCTATTAATAGCTGTACATGACAATACAACAACTGCTTAATATAAGAAGGCATGCAACTAGGAGACTAACATAACCTCAAATGGAGAAATTCTCCCTTTATTTTAAGGGGAGGTGGTTGGATATAGGTTATTGTATTTCATTATATTGACTAATATATGTAATGTAGACAAACCCTTCACCATTTTACTTGGAACAAAGAATACAAAAAAACTTTATATTATTAAGGTTAATGTGTCAGTACTATTTAGTAAAAGTCACAAGGGGTTTAGCTGTTGCTAAACACCCTGCTAGTTTAGTAACTGATTGCTTAACTATTGCTAACAAGATTCCTGTCTTTGTTTTGACACAACAAAATGTAAGGTGAGCTGGTAAATCTTTTTAAAAACTATAGACAATAAATAAGAGTACAAATCACATGTCACAATGTACGATAACTTGGGTTGCTTAGAATGTTTAGATCATTGTCATAAAGTAAAAAATTACAAATGATCTCAACTAATAAGGTATTAGACTTAATTATAGATAATTGTATTTTGTACAAATAATAATTTTATCAAAGCAAACACTTGACCTGTCTTCCCTGTACATTGTTGTAAAAGGTGTTTTCTACTTTCAAGCTTTGTCTTCTTTTGACCAGCCTTTTATCATGAAGTACATATTAGTATTTAACTTTTCTGTTTACCTATCAACTTTTATATCCGTGGGCAGTTCCAAACTAACTCAACTAACAGGCAGACAGACACAGACAAGCATATCAAGAATTGTAACTCTCATACACCAAAACAGTGAGTAAACAAGGGTTAAAGAACAGTTCATCTTGTAAAACCTAATATTATTTCCACAAATAGAAACATACTACTAATATACCTACCAAAAACATTATTATGTATAGGCATTTGCTTTGTCTCCTAGCAACCAGAATAATATCTTAGTCAAGTGCAATTAATATTATTGACAAGCATATCTAAAAACCGTGGATGTTGTCCTAACAACCACGATAATATTAATAGCCTTTTTAAGGGTTAAGTAATGTATACACAGTTATTTTTGTAGCAATAATTTTGTAGATGACAGTTAAGTTACTATGAACAAAAATATTACTAGCAATATAGGTATGATCTTCCAAATAATAATTATGTTTATGAAAATTTAGCAGCTCAAATCCTACCATCAATCTTTACTATGAAAATAACAAGGTAAAATTCTATTGACTCACTTTGCAAATGATCTCTCGACTTATATCACCTTCAAAGAATCCAATAAAAATACGGTGGTCATCATTCTACAATGAAAAACATAGTAAAAGGTGTTGCAATGCACTCTTTTTTGTCAAAACATTTTTGGTCTTTTTGTAAGAGATCATCAAAAAATTCTTTTTTAAAAATTATCATGTTTTTAGAGGTTTACCACAGCACAAAAGATTCACAATGCTGGATTTCATTGGTATTAACAACCTTATGGTAGAAGTTTAAAAGGGTAAACCACTCCATGGTATTTATTTGTATAAGGGAGTATTTGTTTCTGAACTTTAACAAGACAGGCTTTTATTATAGGAATCATTTGACTGAAGATATACATTATATTATGTTATCATACCTTATAATCTTGGAGCAGAACAGTTGGATCATCATGAAAAGTACCAGGGAACTTGATATCTAATGATAAGTTTGTCATTGCTTGTTTATTAAAACTTCTCAGCAGACTGAAAGAAAACATTATCATATTATATTTGTATCCTTTTACTTTCTATTATATGAAATGAATATTAATTTAATGCATTGTATTGAAGAAATTACTTTTCTTATTAACTGATACCTAATTTAATAATTCAATCAATTTTTAATGGATATTAGACCAGTACCATAAAATTAAAATGGTCTTTAACATAGAGTGTCCTTTCTGAGATTGTGACTATTTATAATACCTTTGAATTTTGAATATCATCTGTAGCAACAACTGCTACTCTCTCCAATTAAAGTCACTTAATAGTTTTAATCGTGCCATATTAATAGAACTTGGTTTTGGTAGTAGTAGCCCCAAGAAAAATGGATATTTGTCATGATCTTCTAATAATGAGTCTGAAGCTGAATATGACACTACAAATAAAAATTATATTAACTTAAATAACTTGAAAGTCATATTGTAACCAAAATGATAATTATGATTAAATGGATCTTTAAAACACAGCAAAATGTCAGTCTATATAACTACAAGGTAATGAGAGAAATTATTATAACTATACAATTAACAAAATGTGGTATATCAACTATAGAATTACATGTACCACCATATGTATACTACACGTTATCCACAGTATTGTGCCAATAGGAAGGGTATATACTGTATATGCAACAAGATATTATATGGTGACCTAATTTAACTTGTTTATTAGGATATATTCATAGGCTACTTGTATTGCATAATAGATACACACAAAACAGACCAAAGTCAGCCCTAATGAGACAGTCCAACCCTCAGGAATGCATGGAAGCCGCAGACGGACATTCTAATTCCTATTTCCAATTTCTAACAAACAGGGTTATACGGAATTGGAATCTCCATCCTCAGCTTCCATATATAACAGTACGGAAATAGATTCTGTCCTTGGTTTACGTATATGATAGACCTACAATATACAACCAAAATCAGGAATCCAACCCAACTGGAAGTGTCTCACCAACGCTTGACTCTAAAAGACAGCTTGTGGTATTTCATGCTCCACGTTTTATTAAGTAACAAGAAAAGGCAAATAAAAATTAGAAATTGTGCACATGTTAAGAGTTAAGAATGGAAGAGGAATAAAGAATGGACCCCATCAACTGAGTCATTAATTGGAATTTTCAAAAACACAAAAGTGCGCGGAAGAAATAGGAATTAGAATGTCCGTCTGCGGCTTCCCATAGGGACAGTCAGAGCTTCAGGTTATACTTTAATGCTTTGTGTTCACTGGTAGGGAGTATAGATCAGTACTAGTTCCAATACTGCTTATTATAGAAAGATATAGATAACAACCCACACAGTGTTCTGCTAGACAATGATGTCACTAACATCTATAATAAAGTATTGCTACTACTGTATAGTTAATAACACTATGTCTGGGCATTCAGACACAATTAATGAGTACAACATCACTTTAATGGCTTCTCTGTTCACATGAAAGGGTATTAAAATTACAATAACTGCTGAAAACGTGAATGTGTTCTTAGAAGCTATGATTTCAGAGTTTACTGTTTCTCTCATTAAAATAACAATCAATCACACAATATAGTAAAGGGCTATAACATAAAGGGCACTGTTCATTGACTGGAGGTATTGTTGGACATAACAATGTAGATAAACAGCCACACAGTATTATATATGACAGATAATGTAACTACATTGTATTTTCTACAATCAAGGCATTGATATAACTATCTATGCTAAGAAAGGTACAGACTCAACTATGTCTGGACATTCAGACATCTTAATGGCATAATGCATCATGCATGAATATAATATATTTTTAACATCATTCTTAGAAACAAGTATTAAAATTTATATAGTGCAGTAAACACACAGCATATATCCCCATAGCCAACAATTACTATATAGCAACTTACATGTAATTAATACCAAGTGTTTGTAGAAAATTATGACTATAGAGAGAAATTAACTGTTTTATTACTAGTATTTACAGTATAGAAATCCTAATGCTACAGCAAATTAAATTGGACAACATAGAAATAATTATATAACTTTTTATTGAAAAAATTCATATAAATCGCCATCATAAAGATAGTTTATCTCATAACGTGGGACCTGTTAATACCTCCTTGCAGCTATGATTGATCAAGACATAACTAATAGGACACTACTAAATGGTTTTGTTACTAGTTAGTCACAAATGTCTAGTAACATACATGTATAAATAACTCCAGTTTTCTTTAATAACAATTAAACTTTATTAATACAATGTTATAGTACACATATTTTAGCTTTTTTCTAATATATAATAGTGTCTTCAACATCCAGAGACTGTATAATACAGCTTTAACATAGAAATAGTACTTAAAAATATAAGATGTTCTCAATTTAATGAAATGCTCTATAGCCCCTGTATTCCCTAGATCAATAGATCACTTACTGATAATTTCTTCATAGTCATTGCTGAGATATAACTGAAACTTTCAGACACATAAATATCAGGAGGTTCCAATTACTCCATGCATATGTAATGTGGGACTGTTACGATAAAAGTAAGGAAGACCAATAGTATGTGGAAGATCAGCCTGTGTAGTAACAAAGACAATAATTAGAAACAGGAAAAGGATTTATAGAGGATAGGTATGAGTCCCTGTGGTAATGGTATTCTACAATCTGTCAGTAATTAATGATACCTAAGTTTGATTAAAGAAACTTACTTCATTTTCATAAAATGGAAATAGAGAGAAAGCAGTATTACTAAACAAAGGGAAGATCATCTCTCTTAATATAACTTGCAGAAAATGCATTCCGTAAAGCAACTTGTATATAAGCATCACACTCTCTTGGTGAGATGAAGTTATGAAATGAGCAAGGTGAATATCCTAATATAGCACTTCTGTATCAGCGAGCAAGGACAGGAACGTGAACTTCCAGAACCCGAAAAATGATGTCGTGCTTTGTCTATGAAATTGGATCACAATCTGGTATTGTCAGAGACGAGGTGATCAGGATAACGATAGGTAGAGTAAGTAGAAGACAATTCATGTTGTTCGGGCTTCGGTGAACGCAGTGCTAAGCTCTTACGTTTAGCCACACCTCATCACACTAGTATAATTATTAGCACTATTGTGTTATATTATTTTAATTGATTAATTAAAGCTGCTATTGTCAACCAGAATCAACTCTGTAACTGCCTATAGTTTACATTACGTTAAAATACGTCACACTTGTCACGTGATATTGCTATTTATATTGATTGATCATTCACATAAAGAGATACGCAGACATGATATCTGAATTAAATTACTGATCGTGACCCTAATGTGTTCACTGAAAATACAAAACACGTAGACATCAATTGTCCTGAAAGATTGGCTAGCCTGACAAACCATTATACCAGTGTGTGATTGTAACAAAACCAACATCATTTAAATTAAACAAAGTGATTGTTTGCATTATTGAGTCAAATAAGGCTTGTAATAAGTAAGAGGTCATTCTAGTCCTTTGGTATGTCCATCACTATAACATTGATAAGTGAAATAATTCATTGATATCAAATACATAAAACTCAGACTATTGTACAGACAGTATTTTCTTCTATCAAATTAGATTGACACCTTCCTTATAGTATGAGACATTTATATTGCTAAGATATTGTCAAAGCTCATTATTGACCACGTTGTTGAGATCAGAATTTTTTGATTTTCAATAAATTATCACGAGTACATTTGTATACATCACATTGTCACCATCATGATCATTGCACCCAGAATAATATACATCTTGAATTATTTATTGCTCTGTATCATCATATACATCAGGTTATAGTACACAGTTGCAGTGCCTATGTAGGGGGTGGTGTGGATTGTCTGTCTTCTAACTTGCGATCGGTACATAGTAAACGTTGGACACTAAATATACAGAGGTAATATGGTCCATTACAGAGTATAGCCTTTGTAGGTCTTGTTTTGAACGCTCAGAAAACAAAACTAGTGATTCAGCAGTTTACAGCTATAGCAGAGAAGCCATTTATGATATAATTAATACATTCATTGATTAGCGCAGTCTCCTAATTTTAATAGTAAGTAAATATAAACTATCTCCTTCGTTGATGTTCAACTGAGAAAGAAGATTGTATGATGATAAGTCAGTGACTGTAGCCTAGCTATGGTGCATTGAATAATACAATAGTTGGATTGATACTTAATTTAAATATTATTACAACTTTATATTGTGTGTGCTGGAAAAAAGAAATCCAATACTCATGTTTCATGATGGAACAATTCCACGTACCTTCCTGTAATCACTTTATTTACTTAATGATTAATATTAACAGTATAACAAGAAGATATTATTAAAGAACAATGTCATCTGGTTATTTTAAACATGGAAAACCTCGTTGCCTTGATAATATTATAGCTTTCTCTATTGGCTCTTTAAAATATTAAGCAAACAAGATGATAAAAACATTTTCTAAAAAAAATGTAGGATGGCTAATATCAGTTCAATACAAAGAAATGAAAAAATTATAATAGGGATGGCAATATCGTATCATCCTTACTCTAATAATTTACTAGTACTGGGACACAGCAAGTAATACCAAATATCAAATCATTTAACTTAATAATGTCTTTATGTGGTTTTTGGACTTATAGAAACACTGTTAATTCTTTATCATCCTATCTACAACCTGTATAACTTTTATGAGTCTGAGGTCTTGGCCTTACATATAGCTAATAGTACCAGTACGTGGCTATATTACTATTCATGTACTTCTTACTGTGTGTAGCTGTTTAGATAATTACAAATTCTACATCCTGTTTGCTGGGCAGTGTAGTTAGAGTATTGAACAATTCACTGCACCTATACTCACTTTGCAGACGAAGTGATTCCTTATGATATTATATGGAAGATTTGTCCAAAAAGACAGTGTTTCATGAATGCTATTATAAGAATGGATAGATATTAAAATTACCTCTGTAGAAGAAAGGTATGGTTAAAATCAAGCTACAAGGTTCAAACCAAACAAAGTTTAATGATAACATTTGTGTCATCAATGCCATGTTTGTTGTAATATTTATTAGTGATTGCTTTGTTCATAAAATTATTCTTAAATTTTAGACATCCAATCTAAAATGAACACTATTGAGTGTTCCAATTCACAGAACAGTACAATCACAAAGCACTGTTGAGAATATTAATAATCAGGAGCATAGGCAATATTCTCAATACCAAAGACCCAAAACATTGAAGACAGTTTTTTGTGTTTACACGTTAAACCTTAGACACTGGAAAGATGTACTTGATGACACTATAGAGAAAAAAAGAACATATTTTGACAATTAGCTATTGTAAAAGACTATTAAATATTGCAGAGAATGTTCTGTAACATACCACATATTAGTAAGATTTAATTAGTATTTAATGTTAGTATACTGCGTTAATTAACTTTACAAGTAAAATAAAAATATTTTATAAAAACAAAGTAAATGTATAGGAGGGTAATATCATTCCAATACAAGTAAATGTAAACAAATATATAGAAGGAATGAAAATTGCATCATCCTTAAATAATAATACAGGTGTGCACAAATAATTTAGTGTATTCATCAACTATACATATCAGTTAAATAATATCAGTGATATATTGTCACATACTGTGCCTGTGCTTTTATTTAGACATGATGTAATTGCCATTCCTACTATCTTGTCTTATTCTTTGTGTTGGACTGATATCACACATTCCTATATTTTACTTCATTTTGGGGGAAAAAATTAATTATTTAATATTAAAGTGTTTTGATAGTCAAATACTGAAAGCGTAGCATGCTGAATTAAATAAAGTGATAACAGGAAAGTAGCTGGAACTTTAATTATCCATCATGAGTTCTGGACAACTAGGAATTCGATGCATCATAGCTACAGTCACTGCTTCACAGCTAACAGTACAACAATGATCATTGGATCTTCTTTTTTAAGCTGAAGATCAAAGCAGTAAGTAGTCTATACTTACTGCCAGAGTAGGAGACTTATACTAAAATTTAAAATAGTAAATTCTTATTAGCATACGTTTTAAATTTCTTGGCATGCTGTTAATATTAATGTTCGTAAATGGCTTCCTAAGAGTAGCTCATGATAGTAAACTGCCTGAATCACTATTTGTTTTGTTTCTAAAGCGGCTCAAAAGGAGACCTACAAAGGCCTCCGTTTAGTTGAGCGTACACCTCTGTGACTTTTGGTGCCCAACGGTTTATGTTT
>NW_024536229.1:0-9931 GCF_016097555.1 Gigantopelta aegis | reverse complement strand
CTGTACATTTACTGTGTAAGGCCTGACATACGGTGTAACTGTCTGTACATACTGTAAAATGCATATGTACATATAATATCTTCTTTCAATTTTGACTCTGCTCTATTGTTTCTAATTAGCACTCTCAAACACTAAACCAGGCTGCAGGAAGTATAGTAATTAAATAGAGGACCTGTATGCCTTTACATGAAGTTGTGTGTGTCATGATTAATGCTTCACACCACAAAACATTATATACAGTACATAGCAAAGTATGGACTTCTTTGCTGGTTATTAATGCTATGAAACTTGTATCTATATGTTAATACTATAGTTAACTGTATATTATAGGCAGTGATAATAACCTTATGATCATAGGTGCTTTCTTTATCAAGCTAGCTAGAATCCATTCACTTAAAAGAATATCCAGACATTCTAAGTATTGCTTTGGCTATATAATAGAGTACTTATGAAATGATAACAGATCTAAGCTTTTCACTTACCTTCTGATTCAGACCACAATCATGAGTAAATAGTGGACTGAGTATAGATACACATGATCTGAAGGATACCTGTTAGCAAGGGGAACTTCTGAAATCATATATAACTTGTTTGAAATCTTCCATTAAATCCTCACCTTATAAAAACTTTTTGAGATCATAATTGTATAGCACTCCTTAATGATATATATATTTAAAAAAAACAATGAGTAACACTGTTTTATAACAAAATGACAAGCTCCTATTAATCTACATGTATTCATTCATCCAAATATAATCAGTTTGTCTACCAATTCTCTATATAGTAACAGCAAAACAGCTAACTACATAACATTAGTACTAAATATTATATTGTCCGTAATACTCTGCAAACTATACAAATATACAATGTTCTACTTAACATTACAGACTACATATAATATATATAAGTATGTTATGTATAATAATAATCATATATGATTTTTTGCATAAAAAGACCCCTTTTGTTCAGACTTAGTCAACTTATGTACAATTTTCAATTTCTTGTGTAGTATAGCACATTTTCCTTATGTATGGTGTTTCACCACATATATCATCAGAAAAGAGTATATTGGGATGATACAATAATTAACTGCATGTTTGTTCTGGTGAAATCATACTTATTGAAATGATAAGCAACTACTGAACACCTGTTCTTAGTAACCTTTTCTTTAACCACAAACTGATTGTCACATGCATACCTGACTTACTGGCACCTGCATGTAGAGTAACCCAATATTTTCCACAAGTGTATATATAAATGAATTAGATTACATATGAGGCTTAATTGTGGAACTGGTGTGGTTTAATAGGGAATTAAGAGATGTCTTAGTGGTTTTCTTGGTAATGCATTTAATAGAGAGAGAATATATAGATGATCTCATGATGTTTATGTTGCAATTGTAAGTCAATCAACATACTATAGAGCTATCTATAATGCCTCTATCATGCTTCTTGTTTTTTTATAATAAGATCCACATCACTATATATGAAAAAATACTGCATGTTCCCTAAAAACCTAACATTATACAAAACTATAATGTTAATTTACAGTCCTCTCCACAATAGAAATATTTTGTTACTTTAAACACAATATCTTGGTGCATGACATATAATATATCTAGCATATGTATAAGATAACAGCTTCCACGTATACTGATTTTATATGTTATATATATTATATGTTATACTTAACATTATGGACTATAGATGATATATATAACAAAATTCAATTTCTTGTGTAGTGTAACACATTTCCCTTATGTATGGTGCTTCACCACACATATTATCTGAAAGAGTATATGGGAGAGATACTACAACCAGGTGTATGAATGATAAGCAACTACTGAACACCTGGTTTAGTAACCTTTCTTAACCACAAACTGATTGTCACATACATATCTGACATACCCATGCACTGTTATTCCTTGCAAAAGTCACATGCAAAGGTCACAGAACACCTGTGCAGAGTTTTTAGATTATCTTATCACTTACCATACTGCAATCTAAATGATATTTTAAAAACTTTTTTTGTAAATGTGTATAGTCCACTACTGACTAATAATAGTTTAGAAATAACCACTGCTGTGCAAGAAATGAAATCGAAAGATGTTTGTAAACAATGTTCTATGAATGTTCAGACACATTCTTAATAATTCTATACCATATATAGTCTACTTTAATACTAACAATAATATTGTTGAATACATATATGTAGTTGTAGTAGTATTGGACTTGTTATTAAACGAAATTTTGAAAGGATTTCTACTATATTTGTACAATAGTAGTAAACATAGTGTAGTTGACCACACATTTAATATAATTTACAAGAAGATATATGGTTGCACAGACAACCATTAGTTAATTTTAGTATAATCATATAGAGTAAGGGATAAACAACAACCACTGTTTATTCTAGTGGAGACCTGCACTGAACAACCTTATGTTTACACTAGCACCACAGTAAAAAAAAAAAAAACTTTCCCAATATTTTGGGGAATTCAATTTTTTATGTGTGGCTTTTTTGTGCATTGGTACTGTTTTAAATAGAGAAATAATGGACTATGTTCTCAGCATGAAGTTCTCAAGTAAAATATCAATATTGTATTTTTATCTGCAACTATGTGACTACTCTGTGTATAGAGTCTTGTGTAAATTCAAATTTGTATCTCTTTTAATTTATTAAACCAAGCATTAAATTTAAATAGATTGGTTGTTTTGCTAGTTCTAATTACTGTGGAATTGACAGTTCATGTACTTTTAACATAGACTTCTCATATATGTAGTATGTGGGACTGTCCAATTATAAATTCCACAGGACAGACCTTCACACATGACCCAATATCCATGAAAACTCTTATGTCTAGCTATAGAATGTTCATAGCATAAGTGTCAGTCAGTGGTGTTTACCAATTCTCAGTGTATTGCATACAATCTAAATAAGTATATACTGGTAAAATCAATTAATCAATCAATTTTTCAGTGAGTCCTACGTGTACACCCCTGGTAGTATAGTCAGTTTAGTAATTTCGTATATAGAAGACCAATAGGCTTGTCATGAAGTATGAACTTTATGCCATACATTAATTGTTCACTCCATGCACATAAACATTATATATAAACATTAAAAATACAGAGCAAAGCATGCATACCTTTTGCCGGCTATTGAGTTATATCTATTGCTGTTACATACTGTAGGGAAATAGTGTTTCTGGTCATTGATAGTTTTGTAGTTACATAAACATTATTACATTAGTAATGAAAATGATATTCTAATGACAATATCATTTTCATTACTAATGTAATAATGTTTATGTAACTACAAAACCATCAATGTCATAGTTACATAAACATTATTACATTAGTAATGAAAATGATATTGTAATGACAATATCATTTTCATTACTAATGTAATAATGTTAATGTAACTACAAAAATATCAATGTCATAGTTTGTAATTGCAACCTGTATAACCAAATGATGGTTAAATCAACCAATCAGTTTTTACAGGTGGCTGCATGTGATGAGTGAAATATTAGCATACATTAATACTACTACTAATTTAAAATATTTGCAATTATTATATTATTCTATAACTTCTGGTTGATTCATTCTTCTACACCTATTTCCAAGGAAGTTTACAGTCCCTGTTAACCATGTTCATTTATGTATATTACTTTGTAAATATACTATATAGTAACATCTTTTATTGTTCATTTATCTTTTTTTCATATTTTTTGCAAAGTTACTGATATCTCTTTTGGTGTCTTGATAATCTGATTTATGCTAATAACATTAGTTATAATGACCTATTTTTTTAGTTATGATAACTACAACATGTGTTATAATCAAACCTATTAAAGTGTTCAGTAACCACAGTACAAAGTTAAAGTAACAGCAATAGTTACTTATATCATATGTTACTTTAACTACAATGTGAGTTTATAATCACCAATACATTTGACAGTTGCTATAACTATTATTTTCATTGGGTTATTTTAACCCAATACATGGGTTACCTGAGTTGCAGGTGTTTTGACCCAAAAATTTGGGTTATTTCTATCCATCACTTTTTACTGTGATATCTATTGCTGTTACATACTGTAAGGGAATAGTGTTTCTGGTAGGACCAGTACTGAATATGGTTAGGTAAATACCAGTACCATTACTGAGAAAAGAAATGAAATTAAAATTGATGTTGGCAACCAATATTGGTATAGCATTGCCAGTACTGAATGTAGTTAGGGAAATACCATTACTGAGACAAGAAATGAAATTAAAAGTTACTACAAGCAATGTTCTATGAATGTTCTGACTCATTCTTAATAAATTATATATTAGTACATAGTCCACATCATCGTATATATAAATACTAACATTAGTACTGTTTTTAGTAATTTATGTAGTTGATTACATGCATGTACTAACACAGTATTGGGACATTATTAGATTTAATTTTCAAACTTTCAATTTCATTTGTTGCCACATTTACTGTAGTAGTACTATATTTTCCTTACTATCTCTAGTAAGTGGCCGCACATTTTATATATTTACAAGAGTATGTAATATGCCAACAAATCAGCCAGTTATCTTTCTAACATAGTTATACTTATGAATAATAAATAAACATTTTATTCTAATGAGTACCTGTACTCAGTAATATTCTTACATGCCAGTAAGTCGGACAATACTTGGCATGGTTGTCAACCACAAGTATTGTCCGACTTACTGGCACTTACAGTAACCATTTTCCCAATTTATTACAAAATATTTTTTTTAAATGAGGTTATTGTGCAATGGTGTGGTTTAAGGTAAAAATATCTGAAATTTTTTCAGCTTTTTTTGATGCAATCATGTGAAGATACTTGTTCTAATAATTGATCATGCTTTAAAAAAAATTTTTAAACCCTAGTACTTTGCAGAAATGTAGTTTGATTCCTTAATATCTGCAATGCTTTGGAGACGTCAAATAATAATATTAAAGAACCTAGAGGGCTGAAACTTTTGACAATTAAAGATGAAGTCAATTACTACAATTGTACTGATGGATTTATTTCTACAATAATATTTGACATTTTTACAAAGCTATAAACTTGCTTACTTTAATCACTATTATTATTACATGTTATACAAATCGTACAAAGAAATGCATCCGTAAAAGTACTAAAAATTCATCATTTTCGTTCTTGAACTTGTCAGTAGGTTGTTACATTTATCCATAGAATCAAAAATCACAACAACAGTATCTAACAGTGCAAAAGTCGCCATCTTGAAAATGAATAATCGATTTTCATTAATTAAAGGCAATGAATACACTTAGTGTCAGGTTATTGATAAGGACTTTCGCGGGGTTGCATCAAAAAAAGCTGAAAAAATTTTCAGATATTTTTTACCTAAGTAGGGATTTCAATAGCATAATGATGACTTGAAATTCGCAAATTTGTACTTATAGAGTTCACTCTAAAACGCATATATCCTTTTTTTTTAATTTGTTAAAAAAATTGTGACTCTGTTTTATGTCATTAATAAGTACTGATGCTGAGTGTAGTTAGGAAATGTCACTACTGTGATCATGACAAAAATGAAAGTAAAAGATGTTGTATGTAATGTTCGATATTCTATGAACTAATTAACTAATTTTCAATAATCTATATCAAGTACATAGTCTATAGTACATCATATATTAATACTGACAATAATGTTATTAGTACATCTATGTAGTTGGAATTTAATTTTTCGAAGGTATATGTTAGATCTTAATTTACGAAATGATCTCAATCTTCAAACTCATTTCTTGTGTTCAGTGGTATCATATTATTTTCTAAACTATATAGTTGACCTCATGCACATACTGTATATTTTATCTGAAATAGTATGTAGGTCTGAGGAGGATACAACAATCATCTGGCTTTCTAGTGTAATCATACTTACTAATTGATAAACAACTGCTGTTATTCTACCTGCACTGAGTAACCTTTTGTGTTAATCATGATAATTGTTGCAACTTACATTAGCAACTTTGCCATTGTTTATATAAACAGATTATTGTGTATTGGTGTAGTTTAAAAATGGACTTAAACGACGTCTTAGGCTGTTTATATGTCACATACACACCTAAATATGAGCAAGCTGTGGACTAGTCTGGCGTTGCCGCCCCTTCGCTTAGAAAGGAAGCGAATGGGCGGCAACGCCAGACCACTTGCACAGCGTATATTGTATGTATACCGCGACATTATAAAAGCATGATTGTCTGCAAAGACAATCTCTAATCGTAAGTTGTACAGCAAAAATGGCAAGCTCTAAGTCTTTCTCTGGTAAAATCAAACAGAAAGTTGGGGCTGTAGTTACCGCGAGTGCACGTGCTGCAGTTGCATTGAAAGACTCTACTTTGGAACTTCTGGGCTTTAAGTCTAAGTACAAGATGCTCCTAATTGGAGAAACTGGCTCAGGCAAAAACGTCCTTCCTTAATCTTCTCTGTAACTACAATTTGGTACAAACTCTTGGGTTTCAAACTAGTCTTGAAACGATTCGTTCTTTCAATGATATTGAACTTGAAAATTCCACGTCGCGTAAAATGGAGAGCAAAACAAGCGATGCCAAAAGGTATGTTGTCGAATTAGGTGATTTACATATAGGAGTTATTGATACACCTGGGTTCGGTGACTCTCGTGGAATGGATGTGGATAAAGAGCATATAAAAAGGATTATCGATGCACTTAAGAGTGAAGAATACATAAATTGTGTGTGCCTAGTTGTTAACGGGCGGGCTTCTCGTATGAGTGCGACACTAAAGTATGTTATAAGTGAAGTGACCTCTATTTTTACCAAAGACCGTCATTAACAACGTGATCGTTATTTTCACCAACACAACCGGTCCGCTGCGCCTTAATTTCGACATACAAGAACTGGAAAAGTACTTTGGTAGAAAAATAGAGCACTTCTTTTGCATTGAAAACCCATACTGCCTTATAGAAAAGGCCAAAGAAAGGCCAAGTGGTCTCACCTTAGATATGATTGCAGATGATTTAAAAGATGAATTTGAGAAAACAGCAAAACAGCTGAGAGAGATGTTGACTGCAATTAAAGAATTTGAACAAGTCCACACTAACGATTTCATAAGGCTCTATCAGAAGAAGGAGGAGATTGAGCAAAATATATTGATAACACGTGCAGCTTACAACAATCAGACGAGGCTTGAAGCAAAAATAGCTGAAGAAGAACAAAAGTTGAACGCTGCATCACTATCAAAAACTCTCTACCAGGGTTTTGAAACCACTCACAAAATGAAACGAACAGTTAGTGTTAAAACAGATCGTCACAATACTCTCTGTGGCTATCCAGACTGCTATTCAAACTGCCATGCACCTTGTGGTCTTCCAAAGCAATATGATAAGGATAAATTTAGATATTGTGCTGCCATGGGAGGGGGTGAATTTTTGTACATGTTGCCACCACAAATTTGATTATCATTATCATAATGAAGTAAAATTTAAAGAAAAGGAAGAAGATATACTGAAAAGTGATGGTGAAATGAAAAGGAAGTATAATGAGGCCAAGAGTCATGAAGAAAAGGCAAGAATTGTCAGAGGAAACCTTGAAACTGAAAAGCGTAAATCTGAAGATGAAAAGAGAAGGGCTTTCTGAGCAGCTTCTTCACACTATCGAAGAGTTCCAAACGTTGGGTATTAGGTCGAAACTATTTTTAAAGGTCTTAGAAAATCAGCTTTGTGTAGTTAAGCAGTACCTTGAAGGAGAGCATGGTGCTAAGGCAGAGCATCTTAGGAAAACAAAGGAAGAATTGGAGAGGAAATTGAAGTTGTCAAAGAAACATTGCCTGTAGGAGTTTAAAGAGTGATTTCTGCATTGTTACAATATTAATGTACGTACATAGCATATGCATATGAAGCATATTCTTGTAAAAAAGAGCTTGACATTTGAATAAGTCTCTTTTGGAAAGAGAGCTTACATAATATTATAAATATGTTTTTTATTTGGAAAGAGAATTTATGTAGTATTGTGGATATATTTTCTTGGAAAAGATAGCTTAACATAATACTATGAATATATTTTCTTGGAAAGAGAGCTTACAATAATACTATCAGTATGAATATATTTTTCTGGAAAGAGAGCTTAAATAATATATATTAGGTATAAACTGCAATTGGCTGTTTCCGCTTGTTCCCTAGCAACAGGCTTTGTGTATATAAGTAGCATAACTTGTGACTTGTGTTGTATTAACGCTACTTGGTGACAGCATAATAAATTTATAAGATAGACTAAAATGTTTCTAGGAATAAAAGTCTCTTTCTATTAGCAATTTGTAGCTGTTGTTATGCTTTCAGCTGCAGTAAGTACTGATATAATATGCATTTATATTGAATTTATGCTAAAAATTTATTTTAGATGCAGGTCGTCTAGGTTGTGTGTACGTCTTGTCAACTACAGAACTGTGCAACAGGTTATTGTGATAAGTAAGTTTACATTAAAATACCCTAATACCCTAAGATACAAAAAAATTGGTACCTCTATTATTCATAAGCCATTTGTGTCTTAATTTCCAGAAATTGATACTTGCCATTGCAGCCGCTGTGACAATGGACCACCTTGGCGTATTTTATACATATGGGTTAAAAGTTAATGTTAATCATTGTTGCAGATGTTAATTTCGATGTACAGATAGGTGGCAAACGACCTAAAACACTTCAAACCTCAAAAAAATATGACGGTAAATGAGAATGTAGGAACATTTCGATTGTGTGGCAAAGGGTCAGGAAACTATATGAAATCGTACCTTTGTTTTTGCAGTTACTACAGCTCAAGAAACAGCAACTAGTATATATACTTAATTTGATTTTAATTATGATTTTTATTTTTCTACACTTGCAGAGAATGTGGATTACAATCCAAATGCTTTTCCAACATTTATATTTTTTACACAAAATCCTATCGATACACAATGTGCAAATATTACATTTATAATGATGATCAAATGGAAACTGGTGAAAAATTTAGCATCATCGTTTCACATCCTATTATCGAAAATAATGCCTTTAACATAACAATGTCTATGGCAATACAACAGTATCAGGTGAGTATAAAAACTTAATTTATGCAGCAAGTTTAATTAAAATCATAATTATATATAATTATATATAATATATATTATATATATGTCTATAGGAAATGCCCTCTCCTTAGACGTGAACATTCTTATGATAATGGTATGTAGTGTTTAATTTCTAACAGTTAAATTCATTTCTCTTAATATAGATACTAATTCTGTTGGTTCTGCTACTGCATCAATGCTGTTGTGGCGTTATTGCATTTATGGCACTATGGGAATGCTGCTTTGATGTATGAACATGTCAAAAGCTTTTATGAATTGTGTGTAGTCTTTAAATATGTAGTTGTGTTTTTGCTTTAGAAACTTTCTATTTGGATTCTGTGTCCCCTAATTTGATAAAAATCATTTAGTAAACTTTCTGTGAATGACAATATTATTTTGTAATATTACATTAATATCATGAGTGCATTAGAAGTACGCCAATTTGTTTAAATGTGAGAAAAAAGACATCATGAGAGACCAGAAGTTGCTTTATAATTTGTCAAGTTATGGCTCCTTGTAGTAATAATTAACAAATGTAGCAGATGAATTGTCACACTGTATATTTAGAAATTTGGGCAGATTAATCTACAGCCTTGAAAATTAAAAGTTGCTGAAATTAAACTTGCTCTTCTTTTCGTGAAGGAACAGTCCTTGGGTATAAGAAGCAGCATCTTTAGAGAAATATTTAAAATAAGGTCATTCCAGCTTGGGTGTCTCCGGTGTAACTTTTTTTTTGATTAAAAATAAATCCACCAACTAGACCGCCAGAAACTACTTGTTAGAAATATTACTTCCATTATATACAATTAGCAATGGTGGAACTTCTGT
>NW_024536228.1:0-10418 GCF_016097555.1 Gigantopelta aegis | reverse complement strand
TTTGGAACATTTGTTGGAGAAAAGATTCTGACAGAATGTTTGTCAACTATGATAGGAATGGTTTGATTTTCCTTTTTTATTAACATTTGTACAATGTTGTTTCATAATAGAACAATAAATTAATATTTTTGCAGAAAGGAATATGAACTTACATTGAAGCACAATAGATAAATCAGGAATTAAAGCACATTTCAATGTTTCCAATCTTAATAGGTTTATAAAAATTTCATTAACAGTTTGTTGTTCAATAAACTAAGACTTCAGGAAGCAAAGAGTATCTATTGAAATTACCTCCACTCCCAACTTATGTGTTAGGTAATTTAGAAGTAACACCTTTGATAAGATTAGAATTGTCCCTGACGTTTCCAAATTTCCTATGGTCTCAAAAAAAAGATATAGAAGGTGGATAAATACCTCACAGATGATTTTATGTTTTCTTTATAGTAAAGGAAGACTCTATTTCAATGAAATTAAAAACAACAATGCTATCCTCAAGTACTATATCAAAGTACTAATGAACTTAAATATCTGACAGGCACTCTAAGGCTGTAAATGTAAGGGTTTAAGATCGCAAAATAGTTTGTATATATAAAGGAAATGATACCAACAATCTACGGCCTTAGTCAAAAACTTTTATTGTGTCATGCCTATATTGAACAAAAGAAAATAAAATCATAATAAACAGCCAAGATATGAGTATGAGAGGAAAATTTTGAACTATTTTGATTTTGCAGTTTTAAAAAAATAAGCAATATTGTAGACTCATTATTATATGTAGTTGAGTGTAATCATACCTAGGATGATGTTAACTTCTTAAATTTAAAGAATGTATTTTTTCCTTGGTAGCATCAGAATTACGTATAAATGCTATGCTTATGGAGCGAAAAAATTGTTAATGATTACTTACTAAATTGGACCTGAGTTTACTAACAAGGGACCACTTTCCGTCAAAACATTTGTGACATGATTGTGTGACCCAACTGCACTGTTAAAATGTATTAAGAAACAGTTTTGATATATACTATAGAATGGTTACCATTGTTTACTCATACTGTAGTGAATCACAGAAACTGAAAGGTTTGATCATTTTTTATGGGGTTTGGTCCATAAATCCGTCAAAAGTTTTTGACAGATCCTTTTTTTGCAACTCAGATCACCAAATATGTAATTATATTCATAGCAATGTAATTTCACAAGTGCTATATCAATAATTTAAAATTCATATCTCCATGGTAAATATTTACGCTTCCAAATATGGTTCATGAACAAGGACTGCTATACAGTTTTGTATAGCTCTTTGGAATTGCAGTTTGCATGCTTTTTATCTCCTTTGTGAGGTATGATCCCCAGACACACACCTGTCTGTTCTTTATTGTTTACATGTTACACCAACCCTACTGCTCTGGTAAGCTCAGATTCTCCAATAATTTGGTGTATGTATATAGTTCCTTAACTGTTCTCTAATGAATGTATTTATCTAAAAACAATACACCATATGTGATATTAGGCATGATTTTTTAATCCAAAGCAGCATTTGTCCTAATTACAGGAAAAATTAAAAGTGTGACATTATTCTCTAATTTTCCGTGGTAACAATCATGAACTTGTCTTTCTTTTTTGTTTCTTTCAATAATCAGTATTAAAAATACAGCTGTTTTTTTTATTGGTGCATAGTGACAACAGTGGTGTCGTTAGCTAGATCGCTTAATTTGTTCCCTCTAATAATCTGTTTGGATTTTCTTACTTGGCTCTTGAAAAACATGAATCTTCAAAAAGTTTGTTTGTACTTTGAATCCACAGTAGTAATGATTACCAAATTTAAACTCAATGTTTCGAGAACATTTGAAATATGACAGAAGGAAATTAGATACATTTTAGTTTTTGAACGAGAAACAGTAAGAAAACCACTGACGGTGCCTAAATATTTAATTTTAATTTTTAAATAAAAAAATTTGCAACTTGTTTCATATGTAAGTATGTATTATTTTATTATGTCTTCAACTCAAATTATTTTCCAACAGTGCTGTTTCAATTATATATATAAATGTTATATATGAGTTTAATTTTACTTTTTTAAAATAGGATAATAGTAACTTGTAGGTAGTAATCGTTGTCCTAATTGTTCTTATATGAAATGTCTGTATTGAATTCCTCCTACATTAGACTCTTGTAGTTGTCAGCTGTACCTATTCATGTCTTAGAACTTTTATTGGTTATTGTTTTGTACCTTAATCTAAAATAGAGACTTTCTTTCTTATAAAGATCAACCATCATTCAGTCGCATTATTTGCATTACAGGACCATTTCTATAGATTTTGTCCTAGTATGATAGCAAGATTAGCTCTATAGCCACATCTCTTAATTTTAATCGGATTACGGGTTTGCTTCTGCTAACAATATAACTTTGGCATTGTGTGGATTACATTCTATATATATACCCTTCCTATCTAGGAATATGCTATATTACAATCAACATCAAAACTCATAATGAATATGTGAAAAAAACAATTATTATAATTTATACCGAGACTGGATTAAATACGATCTTCCTAATTCTTTTAAAATTCTATCCTTAATGTTGTTACATGTATATCTTAATGTTTCTTTATTCTGTAGATAGCTTCATTATGAATAACACTTTAACAATGAAACAAATACTATCACTATAATGAATTATACAGAAGGAAGTCATAATATAAACGATACAATAAAACATTCCTTTAAAGTTAAAATTAAAGTTACACCATTAAAATATTTGAGTAAAATTAACAACCCAATTCCTCTCACCCTTTAATACCTTTTTTCATTTTTCAGTCTATTTTGATAACCCAATTCTATCAGTATATTTTCCTTTAACCAAGGTACATTTTCCTCTCCCTAATTCTCTACTTTTTTTGCAAAAGAAGTTCATTATCAGATGTAATCAAGTGTCGAATCTTCTTTGTTCTCTTCACAAGTTAATGTTTTATTCATGCAAGTAAATATACATTGTTCAACCATTAGTGACACATATATGTCTGAGTGGTATAACACAACTTATAAATTGATGATACTCTTGGAACTTGACCCAAATTTCCTATTGAAACCTTTATTATTTTGTTTATATTTACTGTCTTATTTAGTTTTCGCCCTCTTAATATACTTGAACCCTTCATCACTGACCACGCCTAAGACGTTTTTTGCAATTTTCACTTATAAAGCTTTAAGACAACTGTCTTTGAATTTCTCAGCCTGTTTTAGTACTGTTTGTCACTGTGTTAATATATTGTGAGTTTGTTATAGGTACTTCAGAAAAATAATGGATCAGTCATAGAAAAATTAATATCAGTGTATAACACTTAGCACTATAGGCTTTCCCCTATATTTATGTCTTTTATGATTGCCCCTTGCCCTCTCTTCTTGCCGCTAAATGACTATATATATAGTTTAAAACAGTAGTTGATGTCATGTACATACAAATAAGGTTGACCTTGTGTTGGCATTATTTTGCTTGCAACTACTAACACACATGTCCGTGTTGTCAACACTGTTTTTTTAAAGTGAAATCAAAATATGTTATTTTTATGGTATGGTCCGATCTGCAGCTATATTCATTGACCTAACCCTAACTTCAGCATCATAAATTATACAGAGGGGTGGTCATACCAGGAGGCTATAGCTATAATCTCACAACCAAGAAGGAGTGTACCACAACCATGATGCAGCATCAAGCTAAAAGAAAGTTTAATGACTATATGTAATTATGTTCATAGTAATTTAGTCTATGTTCATCATTTCATAAAGGTACAGAGTGTGAAAGTAGATAATGTAGCATCACAAGGAAACATTGTTTTTAATGAATACTGTTAATCATTGTGACTCAGCCCCTATTTTATTCATATATCTATCTAAAGTAAAGTACTTTAAACTTCTAAATATGGTCATAAGCAAAACTGCTATAGTTTTGTTTGTTTACTTTTGAATTTCAATTGCATACTCGTCCTCTCTTTTGTGAGGCTATGCCCTCCTGCCATGTATTCCCAACACTAATACAACTGTGAGACAAGGAATCTTCAATACTTTTCATTATTATGTTTCCCTATCTATCCCCATGCATGTATTATTATCTAAATAACTGTACAACAGTGCGCTACTATTTAAAACTCTTTTTATATTACTTGATAGTCATTAGTTAATAACAATGAATCCCTTTTAACAACTACTATTAAAGTTGCATTCAAGTTTATTTAATACTCTTTTATGTTAAACATATGTGATGTAAATGCTATCATATAGGTATATATATATGCACATTTAACTTCGCTGTCTAAAAATTTGGGAACTGAATACATACAAAAACTTGAACTTTTTTGAATTGAAAAAGCCACAAGGACTGTTTACTTATATGGTAAGATATAAATAGTTTGGTAAGTGTTTACTTTGTGTGAAGTAAAATCAATTACTTCTAGCCATTTTTCTATATTATATTGACAATTATTTTTTATAATATATTACAAATTTTAGCCTCAAATTATAAGATCGAATTTGTGTGTGTGTTGGTCCTTTAACTTTCTAAACATTGATTCATTAAATTTTTTATTGCAATTAACAACACTGCAGCATGACTCTAAATAAATGCATTGTTTCTATTTATCTAGAGTTGAAAATAAAATGTCAGTAAGAAGATCTTGGTTTAATTTTCGCTTCTTCCATCAGTCACTTATTCTGAAAAGTGTATTGGTTCTTTCAAAGAACTAGAGGTAGTCATTACTATCTAGTGATGAGAACATGCTAAAATTTAGTGCATGCATTTTATCCAGCCAATAAACATCCAGCATTAATAGTGGAAGTGACTTATTGTAGTTTGAAAACATGACAGTATATCAACTAACGACACATCTATTCTATATTTATTCGTTGGTTCTCTTCTCCAAGTTCTCATATATTTCGTATCCACACGTTGTCTTCAGCTTTATCACTAGGACCTACTAAGATGTCTATATATTATGCAAATATTATGTTGACCCATTTTTTGTCAAGACATAAATGGTATAGAGAAGATATTATGACTTTTTAAATGATGCCACTATATGGGTAGTCATTTTAAAATGAATGCTATCATTTATATATAAATAATTTTATAGTATGTATGTGTGTACTCCTCGTGGATTTATGGGATGGCTATGAAATCTTATTATTAGATGTACATGTATATTAAATTATAGATTTTATTATGTCATAGATATTAATTTAATTTTAGGAAATTAGCTGAAAAATTTCAATTATTTATAATTATTTTATTTGCTCTATCATGTTTAAATCATACTTTAATTGCAGCTGAAACTATACACTACTCATCGACTGTCCCTGTCATAGATCATGGAGCTGACTCATTACTACAAGGATATTCTTCCTACAAAAAAAACACTTAGAAACAAATGATTTTGCAGTATTTGAAGAGGAAAGAAAGTACAAACTTCACAACCACACAATGCCAGTTTGCGCTAATCAGTCTACTTGTTGCTTGTGTAATGATTCTCCATATCATCAAAGCTAGGTAGTAGCTATGAGTTACGCATATGAGATCTAAAAAAAGCAATAAAGATTGAGACTCAAAGATTTCGATTTAAAAGCTTATTTTGTGGAGGTTGTATCAACTTTAAGTTTTAGTTACCATGTATGGTATTTGTCTTGGATGTCTATGAAATTTCAGGTTTGGAACAACTTGGAATTCTACTACTATTTCTATATATTATTTAATAATTGTTGGTCTTGTTTTATCTCTTTTTGTGTGTGGAGTCATTTCAATAATAAATTGTTGTACGAGCAAAAAAAAAGAGGCAAACTTATTGCTCTTCCAATGATCTTACTCTGTAACAACATCAGTCCTTTAATCAATAGTCAAGGAAAGGCTATATTATTTTACCAATTCTTAGGATCTTTGTAACTATACTTCTTGCAAGTGTGGCAGTCTCTATTCATGGTACTGGTATTGTCATTGCAGCTTTAGCTAATCCACTAACAAGTTTTTCTCAACAGTTGCTACAATTTGTTATAGCTATATTTTACTGCACATATGCTTTTGCAGACATATATGATCATTATGAAGATATGTTATAATGCACACATTGTCTAACTACAGGAAAAATAAAAGTCCATTATTCTCATTTTCCGTGGACTAACTCATGTTCTTGTTCTTGTCTTCTTTTGTCTCTTTTCATATACATATTTAACAGCTGTTATTTTTATTGGTGGTGACAACAGTGGTGTCGTTAGCTCTATGCTAAAGTTTTGCCTATATTATTGCTTACATTTTTTACTTGGCTCTCAAAACATGAACTTCAAAAGTTTGTTAAATTTGAATCATCAAGCAGTAGTATTGATACACACTGTAAACTCAAGTTTTGAGACACTTAGAAATGACTGAAGAAAAAGAACATTTAGTTTTTTGAAGATAACAGTAAGATAACAATTGAAGTTTCCAATGTTTAATTTAATGTAACTAAAAAAATGCAACTTGTTTGTATGTAAGTATGTGATATATTTGTCTTTCAACTCAATATTTTGCCCAAACGTGCTAAAATGTTTTTGCTGCTTCAACAAATTTTGTATATTTTTTGTTATTAGATGTTTTGTTAATTTTACAAATATAGCAATTCTAACATAATGTATAACTTTATAAAATACATAATAAAATACAAATAATATAATTATAGGGTACAAACTTAAAATAATTGTGCTTATAATCATGCATGTAGAGAAAAGTTCATAGTCTGTACTTGCTATGTATGTAGAATGTAGTTGTATGTCTCATAAAAGTCACTATGAAAAGTACATAACATATATGTTTCATGCTACATATCAATAAAAAAATCAAATATCAAGACTCTCTTTTGTTAATTACCGTGGTGGAAAACACATTTCAACTGATTTATCATCTGGTTGACTCTTCAGGAAGAGGTTGATGTTTAGTTGGACCATGGTATTATCTTCAGACAACATTTTGTCTTGATTAACAAATATACGTGAACAAAATACTATTCCTATAATGAAGCCAAAGCCAAAGATATAGACACTATGCTAACAGTAGATGTGATTGCTAAATTAAATCATTACTTATTGCATTAAGTGTGCTCATTAATCCTAAATTAATGAAATAGAAGAATTCTAATATTGTCAGTCTATAATCTCGATATACACCATTTCCAGCTATTAAAAGAAATCTACCCCTATCATTATAATGTAATTATTTAAAATGACTAATGAACCTGTAGTATAGGAAAAGACAGCAGTTATGATGATACGCGACAAGTAAAGACCTGGCCAAAATCTAAAGTAATCCTTGAATGGACCACCATAAGCATCAATGAATGGGGGGGGGGGGGGGGGGTTAAGTTTGACCACTGGATCTCTGGAACCAATGGATCTACACAGTATTTGTACCACTGTAACGTTGTAACCACTGACTACAAAAATATCAAGCCAGTCAACAAAAATCCAAGTAAAAGAAAAAACAATGATACAGTAACAAGTGGATGTGTTTACTACTAATGTAGTTATATTTCCGTCTACACTCCAAACATTCCATTTATGTTGGCCACAAATCTACTTGTCATCATTAAACACTGTAATGTTTACGCATAATTTTAGAGTACGACATAAGAAATTAGTGTAGCTAATACTGGTACTGCATTATTTCCACATAATCTAGAAAGCCTTCCAGAGTAATGACAACCAATAATGATGCCTCCAATTAGTAGCCAAATGTACAATGGAAAAACAAATTGAAGCCATGTTTTCAAATAACCATCTAATCCATTAAAGAAACACGTTTCAATTCCAAGATCAAGATTGAGCCAGGCAACAAACTGAGTCAGCACAGGTACATTCCCATCAGGAAAAAAGATGTGTTTCGTTCAATTTAACAATGGTTGACATAAAAGAGTAAACCATTGATTGTCCCTATGATACTGTCATGTTGAATATCAAAAGAAATAGCACCACTGCTGCTATTCAGCTAAAATAAAAATAAGAATCATTTTAAATAAACATTACTGCAAAATTTCAATTTATTTGATCCTAACAGTAACTCATCCTTCTTTGCACTTTCCACAAAGAATACCTGATCTATATACATACATTGAAGATCAGAGTGTGTCAGACTAAGGACACAACAGAGGAATTACAAAAATGCAAAGGACAGTTAGTAAGCGCCATGATGCATTCATATTCTTGATGATATGATAACCAGTTATTTTCCAGATCTCCTAATCGATATGGCATCCAAGATACATTGCATTGTGGTTTAAGGCTATTGATTGACATCATCACAGCGACATTCACCAGATAAATTGTAAAATTGAAGACCAAGTGGACAAGGTAAAAATTTAATGCTAACTTTGAGTTCTGATCCATTTAGTGGAGGGGGCTCCCACTACTTCGTAAAGTGATGAGGCTAATATGCGATGCATAGATTCCATTCAGGATATATGTAAATTCCTACAAGAACTTTTAGTGTTTGATTGTCTTCCATTAAGTGTGTTACATCCAATTCCATCACTTTCAGTTAATAATACTCCAGGGCTGGTACTATTACACATTCCAACAGTAACAAGTTGAAAGAGTGATGGCATCACCAGGATATACCTCCTTAAAAAGAATCCTCTTGTTACAAATCAATATAGCCATCATCATCACAGCTACAAACACCAATAGGTTTTTGATGATAAATGAGAGTAAGAAAGTGATTTTGGTCAAGCATCCATAAAACAATATCACTAATAGTGCATTTAAAAACATCAATAAAGTTTGGGGGGCTTCCAAATGGAATAATCTCTTTTGAATATAAGTAAATAGAAATTTCCCACAAAAATATCTTTTCCAGCAATCATAGCACTATTTTTAGAAAAAGTTGGCATTAAAGTAACTAAATGTACAATATTGGACAATGTCTGGAAGCTTGAAAAATACCAACTGGCTTAATGAAATCTGCATTTGAATAAATAGCACCACCATACTGTTAGCAGAGGTTATTAATGAAGAAAACTGTAACTGATGATGTCATAACAGTAGCCGCATCAGCATATATACCTCCACCATTACTTGGAGATTTGTTGCTAGCTATAACACTGGATGATTGTGGTAAAGTTTACTAGACATCTTTTAACGAATAGACCTGTTGTGTTATTGGTTAGTAATACGAACATTAGTAAAGATGTACTGTTTGTCCACTTGTATCACAAACTAATTTGATGGCTCCAAAGGGCATTGCTAAGTTTTGAACTTACAAAGTGACTATTTGTTGTATTTGTGACAGTGACATTAGTTATATATAACATGACCATCACTTGTAATAAACACAGCCCCTGCACTAATATCAGTAATTTTATTAGTAAAAAACTGTGCTTTGTATAGTCAAATTTGTGAGGTGTAAAAACTCTACCACGTGACCATGTAAACACATTGCCACCACACTCTTCTATCATTCCTGTGTTTATATAATAGTTTGGAATGTACTTATTATCTAAACATCTGAGTGTCCTTCAGTAAATATTGTTAGATAGGGTGAGTTCCCACCTACAAAAAAAAAGCCAATTTGTTAGAAAATGTGACATTTTTCTAAATTGACACTTTTGTTAAGAATCATCATAAATTTACCCAAAAAATGCTCCTCCTGTGTTGTTATATCCAGTATTATATGAGAAATTCAATGCTTTCATTTTAATGTTTAAATCCACCATCTCTTTTGTGGTGGATTGTCCAAAGCCTCCAGTACCACCAATGTTGCTTAGAAAAGACTATGTTGTAAAAATGATAGTTAATTCAATGTCACTTATCTTTGTCACTTCTGCTCCTCATACAGATTTACCATAATTAGCATAAGAATAGGCAACCATGAATTCAATCGTAGTAGTGTTAACAAGTGAGTATATTATTTGGGCGTACAACTGCTAGTCCTCCAACTGGTACTTCCTTTCCCCAAAGTAAAGATAGACATCTTTATAGTAGATATACCAACAACATTTAGTAGAATTGCATTGCCAGAATATTTGTTGAAACCATTTTGAATAAAAAGAACTATTGTCAAAGTTCAACATAGACTGTGAGACTATAACTACCCTCAAGGAGAAATGTTATTTGTACCGACAGAGAATTGATATCAACACTATAAGAAGTGTTAACAAAATAAACACGTGTCCCACAATCTGCTATAGTTAAAACTTTCAATATTCGGATGATGTTGTGTTATATATGTTAATAGCCAGTAGTTTTGTTATAAATGCATCTAATAATGACTGTTGACTGCATACTGGACCAATGAAAACCTGTGAACCCACGGGACTTGTCCAATGAGGTTGACTTCGTTAGACTTTTAAAATGAGGGAGCTGTTTTTATCTAAACTTTTACCATTCAAAAAAAAAGGTGAAATTAGAGGGAA
>NW_024536227.1:0-16179 GCF_016097555.1 Gigantopelta aegis | reverse complement strand
AAGAATTTGTCAGCGGGGTTCATAATAGCGAAGATACAGCTGTTTGGCTAATTTTAATCGGTTTTTCCAAATTTTGTAGTTCGTTTTATAATTGTGTGTTTTGCTTGAAAGTTTCAATTGTTATTAATGTCTAGTTTTTCACCTTTTTTTTTTTTAAGGGAGGGTTGGAAAATCAAGAGAGGAAAGCTTTTATCATGGAATGGTGACAGTGAAGGCCATGGTTACGAATTTCTTACGTTAAAATAGACTTGGAAGGGTAAGTTCTTTTCCTCAACAATTTCTCTTCCTTTGTTTTCAGTTGATGCCACAAGTGACCGAGATGGATGATTAGCTTCGGACACATGAAATGAAGATTTTCAAATGGAAGTTACCTTCTTGTTATTTTTGAAAGCTAGGTTTATTTTTATGTATTTCCGAACAATTTCCTCTCTTGGTTTAATTCTTCAGTTGAGGCCACAGGACGAGTGGACGATGGGTGGGTTTTTGGACACAGAAATGGAAAGCATTTCAATGGGTAAGTAATCCTTTGTTGGTTTTGATAGTTTTGGTTTTTAAATTGTTTTGGGAAGAAAGAATTACAATGAAAGAAATTATTTACGGGCATTGGTTACAGTCTAAAAGGACATAATCCTATTACTAGAAAGATGTATCAAAATAAAATCCCTTGGCCTGTCGTAAAAGAGTAGCCTAGGAGGCGGGACAGCGGGTTTTCCTCGGAAAAAAACTGTGTCAGGAATGACCTAGTTGAAGTCCAATAGCCAACGATAAGTTAAAAAAATCAATGCTCTAGTGGGTGTGAAAAAAAACAAACCTTTACTTTTACTTTTTCTTGATAGTTTGTTTTAGGATTGTGGCCCTTACTGGAAAACGGTAATACTCGACAACGGAAAGTTTAGCAAAATCTTTTAGTCTTCTACATTTGCCATGGTTGAAAAAATTTCAAAAAGAAAACCCAGGTCCTCGTTGTTGGTTAAAGGCAAAAGGGCGGAGGTTTAGGTTTGGTAAATGGTAAAACAAACAAAGGAAAAATTCCGATGCGGGTAAAAAAATAGGCCCAAATTTTTAAGGTTTAAGAACATTTCCCCTTAACACTAAGGCCATCTTTCGTTGTGGAAAGAAAATTTATTGTTGAAAGGAAAAGTTTTTACCGTTGGTTTGGTTGTTTTTAGGGAACGTGTGAAATCAAGAGGATGGAAGATATTTAATCCCAACGGGAAAATGGAACAACCAACTCCCCTTGGGACAGGAAGGGAAAAAAATTTTAAAAAATTATATTAAGGTTAATAGGGTAGGAAAATAAAAAAAACCGTAGGAAATAAAGGAGCCCAAGGAAAATAAGAAGCTTTAGGAAAGGAACCCGGAAAAATTTACTTTGGAAAGCCAAGGTGTTGCCACCAAAATTTGAAAGAGATGGCGATAGGGCTGTCGGGGACATCATGAAAGAAGATTTCAATGGTTAAGGTTACCTCCTGGTTGATTTTTTGATAGTTGGTTTGTAATTGTTTTTGGTGAAGAAAATTAGATTTCAATTGAAAGATATTTATTGACAGGGCATTGGTTACCGATATAAAAGACTTAATCTAATTACTAGGCAAATGTTCAAATTAAAAGATCCCTCCGGCCTGTCGTAAAGAGAGCCGTGGGGCGACACGGTTTTCTCGGAAAAAAAACAGGGTCAGAATTACCTAGGTTTGACGGCCAATAGCCGAGATAAGATAAAAAAAATCAATGGGCTCTAGTGGTGTCGTTAACTAAAACAGAACTTTACTTTTACTTTATCTTGATAGGTTTGTTTATGGCTTGTGTGCCTTCATGGAAACGTTATATATCGACAACGAAAGTTTAGCAACCAGCTTTTATGTCTTCTATAGTTGCCAGGGTTGAATTAAAATTTTAAAAAAAACCCCCGCGTCCTCGTGTTGGGGCAGGCAACGGTTGATGGAGTGGAGGTGTTTGTAAATGGTTAACCATTTCAGATGTGAATACGATGCGTTTAAACAGAGGTTCATTATAAATGTTATGTCATTCTCTTAACACTAGCTCAACTTCGGGGTTGAGTATCTAGTTATGTGTAGGAATGTTGTCTACGTTGTTTGTTGTATTTTTGTTGAATGTGGCATACAAGAGATGAGCTATTATCCTTCGGGCTGATTTGCAACATCCTGGACAGAAGGAAGTTTCAATTTATTATATTAGTTACGGTTAGAAGGATAGGTAGGATAGCTTAGGATGGATAGCTTTAGATAGAATAGATAAGATTATATCGATAATAGATCTTGATAAGATAAGATAAGATTAGTTCAGAGTTGATGCGACAAGACAGGTAGACAGACGAGTACCAGACCGACAATGACATGACAGGGACAGACAACAGATAGTACCTAGATAGATATGTTGATGGTTTGGTAGTAATTGGGTGGTTCAGAATAGATAATACCATAGGCAGACATTACAGATCAGTGCATGGTTACAGATCAGGCAGACAGATATAGGTTATTACTAGATCAGATGTATCATATACAGACCAGAAATGTTTTATGCTAACGGCGCCCTAACACATTTTATTGACGCTTTATGCGTCGGACATATTGTTCAAAAACACACCAGAATATGAGATTAGGAAACTCGCTGTCGCCACTTCATGGGCTACTTTTTTCGATTTAGCAAGTCATGGATCTTTTATTGCACATCCCACAAACAGGATAGTACATACCACTGGCTTTTTACATCCAGTTGTGGATACACTGGCTGTGAACGAGAAATCGCATCAGGCGAGCGTTGTACCACTGGGCTATGCCCGTCCACTCGATAGCCGACAGACCGACAGATAGATAGATAGATAGCATATAGACAGACGGACTAGTAGACAGACAGATGATAAGAGACCATATAGACAGATACAGATAGATGTGATCAGGGCAGACAGATTAGACAGGTTAGACGATAGATAGACAGATCTATAGAGAGACAGATGTGAATACGATAGACCGTACAGACAAGAGTATTTAGACAGTATACACAGATAGATGATACAGAAGACTCCAGCACAGCGTTGGTTGATAACACTGTAATTGCAGCACACACGCACATGGAAACTGTAATTTTCGTACATGTATGTAAATTGATGTTAAATAGCAGTGGGAATAATACTAATAATAGATATTTATCATCGTCCTTTACTTCGCATGATGACTACAATCGACAGCCATCAACGCGAAGTAGAACTTGTATATACCAGGTCCCTCACTGATAGAAAGGATAGACCACAATAGACTGATATTGTGATAGCTTTTACTAGGATATATATGAGAAGATCTCTTAGGTGGTTTTTATCATGCCAGGCCTCGTTAACTATGTCCTCTCGTAATTATTTCTTCAAAAGTTGCCATAGCTTGATGAGACGGCGTACCCGTTCCAGCATCTATGAAATGAATCCATTTCAAATCATATATACTCAACTCCATTGTTGACCTCACCACCCAATGTTTCAGTTGTTGCTGCCGTGAAGAGTAGATTTGCATTCCTACACATCCTTGGTGAGAACGTCATGTGTTTATTTGTTACTTTGTGATAAACATAATCTGTTTACGCATACTCGTTGTATCATAATTTCAGATCATACGCTGGCTGCTTCCTAGATGCTGACTAGACATCAGTGACGACATCCCATGAAAACCTCACGATGAATCGATTACACTGTCAGAATTATAATCTATCTGACATCCAAGTTGTCTGTGACGCGCAGTCCAGCTACAAGTGCAACGTGCTGAAACACTTTTGTCGAAACAGATGTTCAAACTTAGCTTAAACCTGGATGTGATAGTTTTTAGAATATGTGTCCGTTAGATACCATGTTATCTTCTCCATCTCGTTGTTTAGAAAAGGTCAAATGTCTTGATATTCACTATGGTAGAATACATTTTAAACAACTCCGGTCTCGTGTTGTGTATCTGGTATCTACCTTTCTTTTATTAGGTTCTCTGAAAATGGTAAACAACACACACATCAATACTAACCATGTACAATAGGCACGTATAAAGGTTATTCATTCTCTTAAAACTAGCGCAAATTTCATTGTTGATTATATTATATCCGTGAGGAATGTTTTCTACGTTGCTTTTGTGTGTTTTTTTAGGTTGACGTGGGGATGATACAAGAGATGGAGGATGTTATCATCGCGGCTGGGAGCTGGCTGGAATAGGTTGACGTCCTATAATTGGAAGATTCATCAACATCCTTGTGACAGAAGGAAGAGACAGACCCCGACATTAGCCTCACCATTTATAAAGTTAGGATTTTAAAGTTTTAACGACCACTTAGGATAGCACAGTTAGGTTTATTATCTCTGCTATCTGACGTCGAACAATTGGAACCGTCCTTTAGTGGCGTCCGTGCAGGCCATCGGTCGACAGAGCTGGGAAGGTAGCTGGGTTCGGTCCCAGTCGGGCATGGAATTTTTAATCCAAGATACCGCATCCCAAACCCTGAGTGAGTTGCTCCGCATTGCTCATGGTGAAGGTGTAGAAGTTACAATTGACATCGATTTATGTTCCATAACTGGTTCAGATCTAAAGGCCTGGTTTGTGCTCTCCTGCCTGTTGGGAAGCGCAAATAAAAGAGCCCTTGCTGCCTGTCGTAAAAAGAGTAGCCTGATGTGGTGACAGCGGGTTTCCTCTGGAAAAAAAACAGTGTCAGAATTAACATAGGTCTCGACGTCCAATAGCCGACCGATAAGATAAAAAATCAATGTGATATAGTGGTGTCGTTACAGAAAACCCTTTTCTTACTTTACTTTTATCTGATAGTTGGACTTTTAGATTGGTGTGTTACGGCAACGAATATATCGACCACCTGAAAGTTTAGGCAAATATCGTTAGTCTTCTAGATTTGCCATGGATGAATAAACTTCCAATTAGTAACACACCCAAAGTCCGTGTTTGTGTTCATGGCAATGCGGGATATGAGGTTAGGTTGTTTGTAAATGGTAAACATTCAGATGCTGGAATACCAGGGATGCGTTGTACCTCAGAGGTTCATTATAAAATGTTATGTCATTGCTCTAACACTGCGATCCAACCAGTTCGTGTTGAGTATGGTTAGTAGTGTTGAGGAATGTTGTCTACGTTGTTTTGAAAGTGTTTTTAAAAGATCGTTGTGGATCATAGAGAGGAAGAATTTATCATGGGGTTGATTTCATCAATTGACTTGGATCAGAAGGAAGTAATGTTTTAGTATATTAGGTTAGGATAGCCGAGGATAGGATAGGATGGATAGGAGAGCTTAGGATAGGATAGTTAGGTAAGATAGCTTAGGTATTTTTATGTTAATCTCTTTGAAGAATTTACTCTCTTGTGTTAGTTAATTCAGAATGATGGGAACAGTGACGAGATGGACGATAGCTGTCGGACATCATGAAATTGAAGCATTTCAAGGTAGTACCTCCCTTGTTGATTTTTGATCAGTTTGGTTTTGAACTAGTTTTTGGTGAGCATAGAAATTACAATTGCAAGATATTATGATCATTCTATTGGTTACAGATCTAAAAAGGACATTTTTATCTATTACTGCAACCGGTTTAATCATAATAAAAGATTAAATATGCTGTTGTCGTAAAAGATGTAGACCTAGTGGCGACAGTGAAATGTCCTTGTCCTCCAACAGTGTCAGATTACATCTATAGGGACGTTCACAGGAGCGACGATTCAGATAAACAAATCAATTGTGCTTACCTGGTGCGTAAAATAAAACAAACTTTACTTTTTACTTATCTTGACTCAGTTTGTTTGTAATGATTGTGGCCTAGGTGACTGCAAAGTACTATATACTCGGTTTTACAAGTCGAGATAGTTTCAGCAACTATCTTTTATGTCTTAACTATATTGTGCATGGTTGAATAAACTTCCAAAAAACCCGACCAGGTTCCTCGGTGTGTGTTCAGGCAAATTCCTTGAGATGAGTTATGGTTGTTTGTAAATGGTAAACATGTGAGATGTGAGCTATCGAGGTGTAAAAAATAGGTTAGCGGGTGCTGGTATAATGACTGTTAGGTCATTTCTCTTATACAATAGCGGTCAACTTTCGTTGTTGAGTACTAATTATTATTGTGAGGAAGCAAAGTCCGATTCATTTTGTGTTGTTTTAGTGACCGTATCCGAATCAGAGATCCTGCAAGATACTTCATTCATCGGGTGAGTGTATCATTGAACATGACCTGTTACAGATAGGAAAGTTCCATTTTATATATAGGTGTAGCGATAAATATAGGATAGGATAGGATAGGATAGGATATCGTCCAGGATCGGATGCTTAGGGAGAAGATCAGCTTAGGTTTATTTTTTATGTATCTCTTCCTGAACAATATCCTTACTTGTTTTTACGTCTTCAGTTATGCTTTTTACAGTGACAGAGATTTTAGAATAGCTGTATAGACATCATTTTTAATGAAGCATATTCAATGGTAAAGTTACCTCCAGTCTTCCTTCATTCATTTCATCGCATCCATGGTTTGTCGTGTTTTTGGTTCCATCCATAGATTACAATTGAAAGATATGTTATTTATCAGTGCATTGGTGTACAGATCTAAAAGACATCCATATCTATCCACCCAGCAACCCATATCAAATAAAGTTTTCTCTCCGTGCCTGTCGGCTAAAAGAGTAGCCTATTGGCGGGACAGGGGGTCTCTCTGGAAAAACAGTGCAGGAATTACCATATGTTTGACGTCCAATAGCCATCGATAAGATAAAAAAATCAATTGTGCTAATCCTGTCGTTAAATAAAAACAAACTTTACTTTTTATTTATCTTGTAGTTTGTTTTTATGATGTGTGGATTACTGAAAACGTATATACTTGGTTTTGTACACCAGGATAAGTTTAGCTACTATCGTTTATGTCTTCTCTATTTGCCATGGTTGAGTAAAACTTCCAAAAAACCCCAGGTCCGTGTGTTGTTTTAAGGCAAAGGTTGATGAGGTTAGGTTGTTCACGTAAAATTGGTAAAATTTCAGATGTGGAATACCGAGTGCAGTTTGTTAAAAATAGGTTATTTATAAATGAGTATGTTATTTCTCTAACACTAGCAACTTTCGTTGTTGAGTATATTAGGTATTGTTGAGGATTGTTTTTCTACGGGTGTTTTGTTGTTGTTTTTTAGTTGACGTGTGGAATCAAGAGAAGGAAGCTATTTATCATCGGGCTGATTTCACAACAGTCCTTGTGATAGAAGGGAAGTACTGTTTTATTTTATTAGGTTAGGATAGGAATTAGGATTAATTAAAGTAGTTTAGGATGGATTTCTTAGGATAGGATAGCTTAGGAGACAGTTAGCTTTGGTTTATGATTATAACATTCTCCAATGAATTAAATTTCCTTTGTTTGTTTTGTGTTCTTCAGTTGGATGCCACAGTGACGAGATGGACGATAGCGGTCGGACATCATGAATGAAAGATTTCAATGGTAAAGTTACCTCCCTTGTTATTTTTGTGTAGTTATGTTGGTAATTGTTTTTGGTGAAGAATCAGAATTACAATGAAAGATCTTTGGTGATCAGGGCATTGGTTACAGATCTCAAAAGACATCCATCTCTATTACTAGCAAACATGTATCAAATTTTAAGACTCCCTTGCTGCCTGTCGTAAAAGCAGTAGCCTATTGTGGCGACAGCGCGGTTTCCTCTGGAAACAAACAGTGTCAGAATTACCATATGTTTGACGTCCAAATAGCCGACGATTAAGATGAAAAAACTCAATGTGCTAAAAGTGGTGTCGTTAAATAAAACAAACTTTACTTTACATTTGTCTTGATAGTTTGTTTTGGTGATTGTGTGCCTTACTGCAAAAATCGTATATAGTACTCGACCAGGAAAGTTTCGCAATTATCTTTTATGTCTTCTATATTTGCCATGGTGGAATAAACTTCCAAAAAACCACAGGTAACTCGTGTTGTGTTCAGGCAAAGGTTTGATGCGTGTTAGGATTGTTTGTAAATGGTAAACATTTCAGATGTGAATACCGATGCGTGTAAATAGGTTCATTTATTAGTATGTTATGTATTTCTCTTAAAACTAGCTCAACTTTCGTATGTTGAGTATATTATATTGTTGAGGAATGTTTTCTACGTGGGTTTGTTGTTGTTTTTTAAGTTGACGTGGGAATCAAGAAGATGGAAAGATATTGATCATCGGGGCGGTTTCATCAAAACACCTTGTGACAGAAGGAAGTACTGTTTTTCTAGTTAGGTTAGGATAGGATAGGATAGGATTAGGATAGGATAGGATCGGAGAGGAAGCGTAGGATAGGTAGGGTAAGATAGCTTAGGTTTATTTTATGTATCTCTTCCTGAATAATTTCCTTCTGTGTTGTAGTTCTTCAGTTGATGCCACAGTGACGAGATGTTTACGATAGCTTGTCGGACATATGAAATGAAGCATTTCAAATGGTAGTTACCTCCATTGTTGATTTTTGATAGTGTGGTTTGTAATGTTTTTGGTGAAGAAGTTTTGAAGTACAATTGAAAAGATAGTTATTGCTTCAGTGCCATGGTTACAGATCTAAAAAGACATACAGCTCTATTCATAGCAAACCTGTATCAAATAAAAAGATCCCTTTCCTGCCTGTCGGAAAAGAGTAGCCTTATGTGGCAGGGACAGCGGGGTTCCTCTGGAAAAAACAGTGTCAGGACTTACCATATTGTTTGACGTCCAATAGCCGACGAGTGAAGATAAAAAAATCAAATGTGCTAAGTGGTGTCGTTAAAAAAACCAACTTACTGTTTGACTTTATCTTGATAGTTTGTTTTATGGATTGTGTGCCTTACTGCAAACGTATATATACTCGAAAGGAAAGTTTAGCAACTATTCTTTTAGGTCTTCTATTATTGGCCATGGTTGAAAAAACTTTCCAAAAAACCCCAGGTCCTCGTGTGTGTTCAGGCAAAGGTTGTGGAGTTTAGGTTGTTGGTAAAATGGTAAAACATTTCAGATGTGAATACCGATGCGTGTAAAAATAGGGTCATTTATAAAATGTTATGTAAGTTCTTCTTAAACACTAGCTCAAACTTTCGTTGTTGAGTATATTATTATTGTTGTAGGAATGTTTTTTTTTCTTCTACGTTTTTGTGTTGTTTTTTAGTTGACGTGGGAAATTCAAGAGATGGAAGATATTTATTCATCGGGCTGATTTCATCAACCTCCTTGTGATGTAGAGAGGAGTACTGTTTCTTATAGTAGGTAGGATAGGTATAGGAAGGGATAGCTTAGGATAGGTAGTTAGATAGGATAGCTTAGGTTTATTTTTATGTATCTCTTCTTGAACAATTTCTCTATTTGTTTTAGGTCTTCAGTTGAGGCCAACAGGGAAGAGATGGACGATAGCTGTCGGGACATCATGAAAATGAAGCATTGCAAGGGTAAGTCTACCTCTTGTTTATTTGGGATAGTTTGGTTGGAATTGTTTGGGAAGATAGAATACAATGAAAGATATTTTATTGAGCAGGGCATTGGTTACAGATCTAAAAGACATACATCTCTATTATAGAAACATGTATCAATAAACGATAATATTTGCCTGCGTAAAGAGTATCCTACGTTTTTGACAGGATGTATCCTCTAGAAAATGAATAATAGTATCAGTGTGGGGGGTATGAGTTGACGTAAAAGTTTTCTAAGAATTATGTATAGAAAAATGTATAAATAGGAATAGGAGGGTCGTAAAATATAACAAGTTTTGGTAAGGATTTATGGTCTAGAAAAAGTAATAAATAGAATAGGTGGGGGAATAGTATAATACGTTTTGTGGAAGTATAGTATACTAAATGTTAGTAAAGTAAAGGTGGGGGGGAAAATAGATAAATATATAAAAAAAAAAAAAAAGGGAGAAGTGTTCAGGAAAAGAAGAAAAGTTTAGATTGAATGTAGATGGTAAACATTTCAGATGTGAAGGGAGAAAGTTTAGTGAAGACAGTTCATAAAAATGTTAGGAAATAGAAGTAAAAAAAGCTCAACTTTAGTTGTTGAGAAGGTTCGATTGTTGGGAATCCTAAAAAAAAGGGGATTTTGTAAAAAAATAGATTACGTGAGGAATAAAGAGTTTTAGAGACTCAGAATCGATTAGAAAAAATGGACATAGAGAAAAAAAAAAGAATTAAGAAGGATTAAAGGTTAGAGAAAAGATACTATAAAAAAGGATAGAGATAAAAAAGCTTAGATAGGAATTAAGTTAGAGAAAGTTAGGAAAATAGTCTAAAAAAGGGGATAGAGTAAAAAATAGTTATGAGGATAAGTTAGAGAAAAGAAGTTGATAAAAAACGTGACGAGATGGACAAAAAGTGTAGGGAGAAGTTAGGAAAGAAGTAATTCAAGGAAAAGTTACCTCCTTGTAGATTAAAAAAAAGATTAAGAGTAGAAATTTTTGATAAAAGGAATAGAATAAAAAAGGGGATGAGTAAAAAAAAGATTGATCAGGGATTTAAGTTAGAGATCAGAGAAGTACATAAAAAAAAGGGGAATCATGTATAAAAAAAAAGATTTAGAGGAGAATTTAGAGAAGAAGTAGCCTAAGAAAAGCGGCGGTAGAGTACAAAATAAAGATAAAAAGGGAAAGTTAGAAGAAAAGAAGGTAATAAAAAAAGGGGATAGAGATAAAAAAATCAATGGCTCTAATGGTGTCGAAAAGTTAGGAAGAAGAAGTAATAAAAAAAAAATCTTGATAGGTAAAAAAAAGATTAAGAGGAGAAATGCAGAGAAAAGAGTAATCAAAAAGGGTAGTTAGTAAAAAAAGATTATGTCTTCTAGATAAGTTAAGGTTGAAGACGTCCTAGAAAACCAGGGGATCGAGTAAAAAAAACGATTTAGTTGAAGTTTACGTTAGAGAAAATGGTAATAGAAAAGGGGTAGAGTAACCAAAAGTTAAGAAGTAGAATTAGAAGAAAGAATTAATACAAAAAGGGATATAGTCAAACAAAAATATCGTAGTTGAAAAAAGGAAAATTGTTGAGGATGAAAAAGAAGTTGGTTTGTTGTTGTTTTTTAGTAGACGTAAAAAAAGTTAAGAAATGGAAGCTAGTTCATGAGAAGAATTAATACAAAAAAAAAGGGGATAAGAGTAAAAAAAAAAGATTAAGGATTAAAGTTAGTAGAAATGAAGTACTAAAAAAGGGGATAAAAAGTAAAAAAAAGATTAAGTGATTAAGTACAGCTTAGAATAATAAAAAAAGGGGTAGAGTAATAAAAAGAATTATTTGAGAAAGGTTTAGGAAAGAAAGTAATAAAAAAAACGGGATTAGAGTACACAGGACAGATTTAGAGGAGAAGTTTAAAGACAGAATGAAGTTAAAAAAAAGGGGGTTAGAGTAAACTCAAAGATTTAGAGGTAGATAGTTAGGAATAGTCAATAAGAAAAGAGGGGAATAGAGTAACACTAAAATTTATTTAGGAGAAGTTAGAGCAGAATACAGACTAAAAAGACATGAATTAGTAGTACTGGGGATAGAATGTAAAATAAAAAAGATGAAGGTTGAGAACGTTAGGAAAGACCAGCCTATAAAAAAACATGGAGATATAAGTACAAAAAAAGATTAGAGAGAAAACAGTTTCAGAAAAGATCTGTTGATATAAAAAAGCCGACGATAGAGTAAAAAAAGATTAAAAGGAGCTAAAGTTGTGGAGAAAGAAACCAACGTAACTAGAAAATTTAGGGGATAGATTAAAAAAAAAATATAGAGTGAAAAAAGTTGACGAAAAGAATTTAAATAGAAAACGGTTAGAACTGTAAAAAAAAAGTTAAATATTTGAGAAAGTTAGAGAAAAGAAAGTAATAAAAAAAAAAAGGTCCTCGTATAGAGTTCAAAAAACGATGACGAGTATAAGTTTGGAGAAAGAAGTATAAAAAAAGAGATAGAGTAAAAAAAAAGTTTAGTAAGGAAGAAAGTTAGATATAAAGAAATGTCATAAAAAAAGGGATAGTTAAAAAAAAATAATTTAGAAGAAAGTATTGAAAAAGACTATTAATAAAAAAAAAGTGGGTCGAGTAACCTAAAGATTAAAGAGGAGAAAGTTAAGAAATGGAAGTAAAAAAAAAATAGGGCTGATATAGTAAAACAAAGATTAATTGAAGGACGAACTGTTAGTTAGATTAGAAAGTACTAAAAAAGGATAGGAATAGAAAAATAAACAATAGATAACGATAGGATAAATTTTGTTAAAGATAGTACTTAGGTTTACGGGTATAGATCTAAACCAAGACCGATTTCGAGGAGAAAAGTTAGAGAAAGAAGTAATGAAAACGGTGGTACGATTAACAAACGATTACTGTCGGAAAAAATTAGATGAAGGAATTGCATGGTAAAAAAAAAGTTGATAGCGTAAAAAAAAAGATGGAGAGGATTAAGTTAGAGAAAAGAAGTAATACAAAAACAGGGATAAATATAAAAAAATAAGTGGCATTTTATAAAGTTAGAGAAAAGAAGTATCTAAAAAAAAAGGGTATAGGTAAAAAAAAGAATGATCCCTTGCTGAAAGTTGGAGAAAGAAGTGATAAAAAACGGGGTAGAGTAAAAAAAATGTTTAGAAGGAAAAGTGTCAGAAAGACCAGAAGTATAAAAAAAGTAGGTAGAGTAAAAAAAGATTTATAGGAGAAAATGTGCTCTAGGAAAGTCGTTATAATAAAAAAAAGGGAAGGTAAAAACACATATTAAGAGTTTGATTAAGTTTGTGAGCCTTACTGCAAACGTATACAAAAAAAGGTATAAGGATTAAACAACAAATTATATTAATGTCTTCTACAGTTGCCATGGAAAGAATAAACTAAAAAAAAGGGGATAGAGTAACAAAAGATGTATTCAGGAGAAAAGTTGAGGACAGAAGTCATAAACAAAGGGGAATAGATGTAAATATAAGATTAAGTGAGAAATTTAGAAAAGAAGTATCACAAAAGGGAATAGTAGTAACTCTAAGATTAAGAGGAGACGTTTCGTTGTTGAGATAGTAATCAAAAAAGGGGATAGGTAAAAACGTTGATTAAGAGGAGAAAGTCAGAAGAAGTAATAAAAAACGGAAATAGGTACCATAAAAAGTTTCGAAGGAAAGGTTAGAGAAAGAAGTAATAAAAAAAGGGATAGGTTAAAAAAACGAATTAAGAAGAAAAGTTTAGAGACCAGAATTATTAGAAAAATGGGATAGGATAAAAAAAAAAAAAGATTAGGATAGCTTAGGATAAGATAGCTTTAGTTTTATTTTATGTATCTCTTCCTGAATAATTTCTCTCTTTGTTTTGTTCTTCAGTTGATGCCACAGTGACGAGATGGACGATAGCTGTCGGACATCATGAAATGAAGCATTTCCAATGTAAGTTACCTCCATTGTTGATTTTGATAGTTTGTTGTAATTGTTTTGGGAAGAATAGAATTACAATTGAAAGATATTATGATCAGTGCATTGGTTACAGATCTAAAAGACATACATCTCTATTACTAGCAACATGTATCAAATAAAAGATCCTCCTGCCTGTCGTAAAAGAGAGCCTATGTGGCGACAGCGGGTTTCCTCTGGAAAAAACAGTGTCAGAATTACCCCCATAGTTGACGTCCAATAGCCGACGATAAGATAAAAAAATCAATGTGCTCTAGTGGTGGCGTTAAATAAAACAACTTACTTTTTCTTATCTTGTATAGTTTGTTTATGATTGTGTGCCTTACTGCAAAGTATATATACTCGACAAGGAAAGTTTAGCAACTATCTTTTATGTCTTCTATATGGCCATGGTTGAATAACTTCCAAACAACCCCGGTCCTCGTGTTGATGGTTCAGGCAAAGGTTGATGAGTTTAGGTTGTTTGTAAATGGTAAAACATTTCAGATGTGAATACCGATGCGTGTTAAAAATAGGTTCTTTATAAATGTTATGTTCATTTCTCTTAACACTAGCTCAACTTTCGTTGTTGAGTATATATTAGGGTGAAGGAATGTTTATTTTTTAGGAATGTTTCTACGTGTTTGTTGTTGTTTTTTAGTGACGTGTGGAATCAAGAGATGAAGATATGTATCATCGGGCTGATTCATTCAACATCCTTGTGATAGAAGGAAGTACTGTTTTATTAGTATTAGGTTAGGATAGGATAGGATAGGATAGGATAGGATAGGATAGCTTCAGGATAGGATAGCTTAGGATAAGATAGCTTAGGTTTTGTTATTGTATCTCTTCCTGAATATTTCCTCTCTTTGTTTTGTTCTTCAGTTGATGCCACAGTGACGAGATGGGGGGAGATTAGCTGTCGGACCATCATGAAATGAAGCATTTCAATGGTAAAAGTTCCATCCCTGGTTTGATTTTTGAAGTTGGTTTGTAAGGTTTTTGGGGAAGAATAGAATTACAATTGAAAGATATTATTGATCAGTGAATTGGTTACAGTCTAAAAGACATACACGCTATTACTAGCAACATGTATCAAATAAAAGATCCCTTCCTGCCTGTCGTAAAAGAGTAGACTATGTAGCGACAGCGGGTTCCTCTGGAAAAAACAGTGTCAGAATTACCATATGTTGACGTCCAATAGCCGACGATAAGATAAAAAAATCATGTGCTCTAGTGGTGTCGTTAATAAAACAACTTTATTTTTACTTTATGGTGAGAGGTTTTGTTTATGATTGTGTGCCTTACTGCAAACGTATAATACTCGACAAGGAAAGTTTAGCAACTATCGTTTATGTCTTCTTTATTTGCCATGGTTGAATAAACTTCAAAAAAACCAGGTCCTCGTGTTGGTGTTCAGGCAAAAGGTTGATGAGTTTAGGTTGTTTGTAAATGTAAACATTTCAGATGTGAATACCGATGCGTGTTAAAAATAGGTTCATTTATAAATGTTTGGCATTTCTCTTAAACACTAAGTAAACTTCTTGTTGGTAATTTTTTGTTGGGAAATGTTTTCTACGTTTTTTTGTTGTTGTTTTTTAGGTTGACGGTGGAAATTCAAAGAGAGGAAGAAAATTTTCATGGGCTGATTTCATCAACATCCTTGGTAAAGAAGGAAAGTTCTTTTGGTTGGGTTAATTAATAATTAGGTTTAGGTTAGGAAGGAAGGAAGGATAGGGGATAGGAAGGAATAGGATAGGATAGGTTAGGAAGGAAGGATAGGATAGCTTAGGGATAAGGGATAAGGCTTAGGTTTATTTTAGGTATCTCCTTCCTGAACAATTTTCCTCTCTTTGTTTTAGTTTTCAGTTGGCCCCAGTGACGAGAGGGAAGTAGGTCGGACATAATGAAAGAAGATTTCAATGGTAAGTTACCTCCCTTGTTGATTTTGATTTATTTGGTTTGTTAATGTTTTTGGTGGAAGAAGAATTACAATTGAAAAGTATTTATTGATCGTGCATTGGTTACAGATCTAAAAACAACATCTCTATTACTAGAAACATGTACAAATAAAAAAGATCCCTTCCTGCCCTGGTCGAAAAGAGTAGCCCATGTGGCGACGCGGGTTTCCTCTGGAAAAAAAACAGTGGAAGAAATTAATAGTTTTGACGTCCCCAATAGCCGACATTAAGATAAAAAAAATTCAAGGCCTCAGTGGTGTGTTAAATAAAAAAACTTTACTTTTTACTTATCTTGGAAGGTTTGTTTTTGATTGTGTGCCTTATGAAAAAGTATATATATCGCAAGGAAAGTTTAGCAATATTTTTATGTCTTCTTATATTGCCATGGTTTGAATTAAAACTTCCAAAAAACCCCAGGCTTCGTGTTGGGTTCAGGAAAAGGTTGATGGTTTAGGTTGTTTGGGTAAATGGGTTAAACATTTCCGAGTGAATTACCGAATGCGTGTAAAAATGGTTCCTTTAAAATGTTATGTCATTTCCTTTAACACTAGCTCAACTTTCGTTGGTTGGAGTATTTATATTGTTTGAGGAAGTTTTCTACGGTTGTTTTGTTGTTTTTTTTAGTTGGACGTGTGGAACAAGAGAGGGAAATAATTTATCATCGGGGCTGATTTCATCAACCTCCTTGTGAAAAGGAAGTACTGTTTTATTAATTAGGTTAAAGGATAAGGGATAGGATAGGGTAGGAATTGGATAGGATAGGATAGCTTAGGATAGGATAGCTTAGGTAAGATTAGCTTAGGTTTATTTTTTATGATCTCCCTGAATAATTTCCTCTTTTGTTTTGTTCTTCATTGATGCCACGTGACGAGATG
>NW_024536226.1:0-9511 GCF_016097555.1 Gigantopelta aegis | reverse complement strand
TATTTTGTTCCAAGTGAAACTTTTAACCAAAGTCTTTATTACATAAGGTTTAACAAGTAATGTGTGAAAGGAGACCAAACTTGTGCGTGTCAAATGGCTATTATTGATTTCTAAAACTCACACATTTCATTATGCTCCATGGTTCCCTCGTTTTAAAATTATGGTGTACCTAAAAATCAATTCGACATTATTGTCAACAGTTTTGGGTTGTTGATTAAGTTAACTGCTTACACAAATGATACTATACAGACATTGCCTATCTAAACTCTAACTTATTACTGTAAAAGTATATTGGGTTGATTCAACAGCAATCCACAATCATTTTCATTGCATCTACAACCTGATTGAGGGAAAAGGATAGGTGTCATTTTAAACTGGAGGCCGCTGGTTACCATAGTTTTCTCAATAAAATTGAATGTTAAACAACCAATGTTGAGTTATCCACACTGCAAAAACTAATTAAACACAATATTTGTAAGCCAAGTATAAGCCCAAACAGTCAATCCTCATAGTTTATTGCTGATAATTGGAAAGCCATGACACCGATCTTATCTGATAGAGATTACTATTAAAACCAAACAGCTGTAATATATAGGTAATCGTAATTCATGGATTTGTAGTATTCCATAGTTGGTCATATATCACTGTCAATAGGAAGGGTTCATGACAACTCATTCATTATCAATTGGGTTATATACACCCCTCAAACAATAGAAAAAAGGTACTATATATAGATTACAATAGTATAGTCATTATAGAAATTGCTTGGAAATGCCCAAGTTCCATGTATTTCAACAAATGAACTCCTCAAAAAGGCTGTGTGGGTGAGTAAAATCCTAGTGATAGCCAAATTACACTCAGGCCTATCGCATTTTTTGGTCTAACTAATGATTTATTAAAATTGAACAGCCATGAATAACTGTACAGTTGCTTTCACATTAGCAATACAAATATTATTATGCCTCCTATTATCCTCAATATATTTATTATTGTGAAAAAATGTTTACCCTAAATTGGTAACGCAATTCATTCAACTAACCAGTAGTCCTGCTCTTAAACAGAATCACATTATAGTTGACATATGTTTGTAAACTTGTATCCTTATGTCATATGCAAGATAAATAGTTGAGAAAAAAATCATAAGAGGAACACGATTGAAAATAATACATATATTAACTATATATATAAGAAAATATATAAAAAATTTTACAAATAATAGTTTTTTTTTTTGTAATTAAGATTGTGACATAGTGAGTATGTATGAGAATTAAGTAACACTATTTAGAATTAATAGGTTCTGTGGATTATATTTCCATGCTCATCTACTTATATATTTCATTAGATAATCTGAGTCATCACTACCTAGGCAGTACTATAAATGCATTTACGATGGAGTACTTACTGCCGATTGTCTTCATCATTCACATGTGTTATGATCATCTTTATCTATTAGTAGTACTGTAGGGTTGCCCTTGCATGTCATGATCTAATTGATGTATATTCTAGTAAACTGATCTCATGTGTCGCTAAGTTCCCAAAAATATTTAGGAATTAATTGTGAGATTAGTGAATTTCAAATATAAAGAAGACGTAATACACCTCAACTGCTTCTTTATTCCTGAAAGATAGAAGGAAATATTGTCTAAAATTATAGCTTTTCTTGAAGAGTATTGTATCAAATGGCTGATATTTTTGCTATTCAAGTGTTTACATGAAGTCAGTGTTTAAGTCAATTTCAGAACCAAATAATATAGTCTCGTCTCACTATCTCCCTTTGTTTTTGATGTAATAGACAAACTTGAGCTCTGCTTTCCATATACCACTGTTTATTAGTCTTATGTAGCCAGTCCTTCCCTCCAGCAGGTAGGAGGATGGGCATTACAATACCATTATAGTAGAGTATTATACTCTAAATATAATGACACTATAACCACTATTATATTGCTATATATGTACAGACCTGCTGATTAGAGACCCCTCCCTCTACTCTACCTGACAAAAAATGTTTGTCACTAGGTGTATACAATTCACAATAAATAAAGTAATAATCCAGAGGTAACCTAAATAATGCAGCATGATATAATTAAGCACCAGAAATAAAAGTTTTGATCAATACAACTATAACCTGTTACAAATGTGAACAGAGAGCCCAGATGAGCTGAGTATTGGACCTTATTTTATCACGCCTCCAGCAGTTTTTTCGGATGGCAGTGCAGTGATACGAGATTGGGAGCAACACAAAATCTTTGTGGTTACCTTCATAACCAACATGATACTGGGGCATCTTCATTAAAGGCAATCGTTTGCTGTCTGACTCAACACTCAGTGAGAACGAATCGTCCAAATAAGTTTAGCGTGTCTAAATTGATAATAATTAGAAGAGCAAACATGCCCTATTAGCCACCATTGAAGACTTAGCTGCTGCTGTAGTGTGTTGGTGCCACTCAAGATCCCTGAACTGTGAAGATAGTTGGAAGGCTAGTGGCGTGAACATGTATACGACTTAATGAAATGGTGATGTGGAGATCTCCTTTTCATTTGCAAACCTTTCAAGACTTTTCTTCCTTGGTCTAGAGCAGTGGCAACCTCGTGGGACTATAGTCTGAAAACCAAATTAATGCTCCATAACGTAAGAAGGCTATGTAAAATTGGCCAACTCTGTTCATTCATTCCCATTGAATCAGCATATGGTATTACATACTCCAATAATTTCTTTGAGCAATATTTCCTCTGTAAATGAAGCATTTCAAAATGTACTTTGGTAGTAGAAGGGACGTGCAATTAGAATTTTAGGCTCTCTAGTTTTTCAATTTATCTGTGCGCAATTTTAGATCAAAAGGAAAGTATCAATCATTTGTAAGCCACTAATCATCTACCAAGTTGGACTGAAAATTAACTACTGCTTCACTAAAGCCATCAAGAGCTCTCCAGCAACATTTTAGAATAGTCACTGTGTATAATAAAACGATTACTCGAGGACTCCACGTATGGTCCCCAGTGTGCTCCTAGATCATACTCCATGATTAAATGGACATCCCTTCAACATACTAGAGGCATTGCCTGTCAATGTTATGGAATTATGTAATATACTTTAGCTGTTTTGGAATTTATTTAATTTGGCAGCCAATAACAACCTCCAGCCTTCTATAGGCCCCATCTCTGAGACACCCCAACAGGAGCATTGCCACCAATTGTCCAATAAGAATGCCCATTTGATACCAGCTGCTATTGATACAATAGTTTGAAAAAATCTTTGTTGTTAGAGAAGCGTCTGTAAAAAAGACAACACAGAGTTAGAAAGTATAACAAATAGCCTAATGAGTTTTAAGGAAATGTGAATATTAATAAAACACCCAAAAGGAAATTTATCCCATGTCACATGATTACATCTTAGGAAACTCAGCAATATAATATTTGATTTATATACACTGTACATGTATATCAGTCTGTGGGATAGACTATCAAAGACAGAAAAATCTTTAGTGCTAGCCTGTATAGTATAACTCAGTTGGCTTTCTAACCATTTGACCCCAGAATGCAGGCTAATCAGATAGTTTTATCTATACAATTGTTTGAATTAGGTTTCATTCTAAAATTATTCATGGACTTAGTATGAAAGCCAAATGTTGATATTAAATCCGTGAATACACAATAATACTCGGCCTGCTGCTCCATTTGAAAAAAATATAAGCAAAAACTTTTGGGGGGGCAAGTTCTTCCTCTGAAGATATTGTATCAAAATGATCTGATGAAATTGGAGGTGATATTTCAGCTTTTTCAAGTGTTGCAATAGCATCAGTATTCAAGTCCCAACAAGAACCAAATCCTACAGCCAACACGGTTACCCTGTCTCACTGGATACCTTCTCTCTTGATATAGTAGACCATTTTAGAATACGCTTTAGGTCTCCACGAAATGATTACCGAACGTAAGGAAGAGTTACTGCAAGGAAAATGAAAATAGATGAGAGTGACTAAGACTTGTCCTAAACCCATGGTGTGACTCGACCACGCCCTTAATTAATTATTAATAAGGAAAGTTGATATTCATATTAACCTAGTGTCGATTTTTATAATCACTTACTACTAAAAATGTCACGTGTATTTTTTGTGCGTTACATGTAATACACTGTTGCAAACAAACCAGCATGATGAGACAAAACTGAACTGTCTATATAAGAGAACGTAGAAAAAACTACAAGCTAGTTATTATAAAGAATAAACTGAACTGTCCTATATAAGAGAACTGTAGAAAATTACAAGCTAGTCCTTAAATAGGAACTTATTGAGACTATGCATCAATGGACACCAATTTTGCATCCCAGCCACTGGGCTATGGTCCTCCAGCACCTCCAGCAGGCTACTTGCCATCCACCTCCCTCTCTCCATACTACCATCAAGCTCCTCCACCAGTACAACAACAAACAACAGACAAGCAACAATGGGTAGTGGTAGTTTTCAGTCAACACCTCAGGTAATTAATTAATGACAGTGCAAATAAAAATAGGGCATTGTGAAATAGTTCACTATGCTATCATGATACATCATGGAGACATTTTCAATGAGTTTTAACTATAGAATAGGGTACATTTTATTTGATATACTCTCAACATACTCCACCCAAAACATATAATTAGAAGAATATGCACCAGACATATCATGTAGAGATTTCCATTACTATAATATACATTTTTTATTTTAGACTACAGTTATTTACATAGACAAAAGATCGTCCAAATCATGTCCTTCATTGCCTCATCACATTTTTTTGCTGGCCATGGGATTTTTGTCTGGCTTTAATCTGTTGTATCTACGGATGTTAAACGACAGATCAAAGTGTGAAGCAGTATTACAGTACATCAATTACAAAACTCCAAAGCAGTATTTTGATTTTATTATTATTTTTTATGTAACAATCAGTTACTCTTTCATTTTAGTTGTGTGTATAATAACAACATAAATCCTATGTTGAAAACACTGAACTTCTGTTTTGCATTAAGTTACTCTTTGCCATTATAATGGGGAATATTGAATTAGTAACTGCTAAGTAAATGAACCTCAAACTATATATTAATTTTATTGCCCGGGCTATCAGTTATGACCCTTGACGCTGCCAGCCCTCCCTCCCCTCGAACTAATAAGGCCTGTTATAACTAAAAGGTGGAGTTTTCTGGGAAAGTTACATGTTCATAAGTGAGAGCCCGTAATCAAGTGTAGTAAAATCTTCAATCATAAACGCTGTGAGGAGTACGGTAGTCCTTTAACTATGTAATGTACATTCATTATAGTGATAATACGGAGCATTGTTAAAGCCATTAGTTGTTCAGTACTTCTATTTCTCTTAGTCTCTCTACAATGATGGCATATCAACAACCACCGCCATATAATCCTGGCTATCAGCAAGGCTACCCTCCACCTGGTTATCAAGGTGGATCCCGCCTGCTGGTGGAGTTATACTGGTTACCAGGCCACGGTTAATCAACCAGCACCTGCCTCAACAAGCAACTACAAATGTTGTAGTTGTTGGTTCACAACCAACTGTAAGTTAATACGACATGATCCCTGACCCATTTTGTCTACTTCTCTTTTCTCTACGGAACATGCATGGTTTCCCATTGTGTTTAAACAATTAAAATTAGTTATAATCAATTAAGGAACAAGAGTATTTTTATAAACTATCAAACACAATTATTATATGATTAATCACTTAAAAACATCACCCCAGCAATTTAATGCAGATATGTACTCTTCTAGACTGTATGTAGTTCTTCTGTAGAATGTATCTTCAAGAGTGGGGATGGATGTGTGTGTGTGTGTGTGTGTGTGGTGTGTGTGTGTGTGTGTGTGTGTGTGTGTGGGTGTGGTGTCGTGGATGTTAGTCTTTAATAAAAATTGTTTGTTTTGGGAGTGATTTGTTAGTTTTAGGCAATACTTGATCATGTGAACAATTTCATCATTGTTGATCATGTGATTTTATCTTTATTTGTTATTGAAATAGTAAACATTAAGTTACTCTTTGATTTGTTATGATAACTGTTCTGTTTTGTTTTTATTTTACCTTAGGTAACCCAACAGCGTGTCTATGTCAATGATGGACCGTCCAAACCATGTCCTCCATTTTATAATTACTTTACTTTTTTTGGGCCATGGGTTTTTTTGTTGGATCCTCCTTTGTCTCATGTACTGGTGTTGAGTATAATTTAAAAGAACATTATTCTCCAATTAATGGTTACCTGATATAAATAGCAAATTATTATAAATATGTTGTATTCTAACTAGAAAGTTGTTTTTCATTAATTTATGTATAATCAAACTTTTATTAAGTTGTATCATGAAGTCTTTAAAACATGAACTACTTAAACTTGAATAGCACACGTAGTAACGCAACTCTTGAGAGCACTACTGGTATTTAATTAATTCTGTGGGAGTTTGTTCCTTTGCTTTTTTCCTTTTCGCACACCTCGGGATCAACTTGAATATGAAAATAAAGTTAATCAACAGTTAGTATCAGACCAAATGATGAAAGTCATATGATGGCATTAATTTTAGTGTTATCATGAAACTTCAATCAATAAAATATTTCCCTTCTACACGTGAGCCGATTATGTTGAAAGAAAGTGAGCGATGCAGTCTAAATATTGCTTTTTTTCTTGCACATAAATTGTCAACAAACATTGTCCAGTTAATGAGATTATAATCATTACAAACTGATTTCTCATTGCTTGAATGTATAATTTCATGCAAAGATCAAAAAGAAAAGATTCGAGCTTGTTTGAAAAAGGAGATAAGTGGGAAGTGTGTTTGACGTCAATATCTCCTTTTATCCATTTTATTAATTAGGTATTTGATTAATCAAACATGGTTAAAACAATTGAAGATTAATATTGATCTTGTACCACGGAATAAACTGGTAATATGATATGTATTTCCGAAGTATTGCTGTAGACATAAATTTTGTCAATAAGATTTTTACACCACCGCTTAAAACAATTATGGTGTAAGAAATCACAAATAAATTTCAAATATACATTACAACAAAGTCCAGATTCCTATCTGATCCTACTTGTATCACTGTTGATTTTATTGTATCTCTATGACTACACCAATGTTATGATTTAGTTTTGTTGTTTTGAAAAGGTCACCTCTTTATGACAATCATGATCAAATGTCATATGGTCAGCCAGCTGGTCAGATTCTTCCACTGTGATATGGCAAAGACCATTGCTTTTACAATTTACTAAAACCTTCAACTCTGCATATATACCCTATTAGTTTATAATAATAGTTTAATTTTATATTAAGTTGACAATCAAAAAACATTAGTTTCAATTTTCAATATTAAAAACGGATGACAATACTAAAAAAACATGAACAATCTATCCAGAAACTGAAGAATGAAAACATTATAGAAATGTATTCTACAATGATAACAAATTTAATAACAATATCTCAGTTGTGCAGGTTTTACCCTGAAGGTAAGTTTAATGTACAAAGCTGTCCACTGCTGTCACGGCGTTCATGTGTGACCTTAGATTCGATTTTCCTTCACATTCTCTTGAGGCTCCTGACTTCCTTGCTATCTTCAGTACTTTGTATTTAGACAATAGCTTCAGATATGAACTGTCGAACTTCACAATGCCTAACCATTTTCTTTAGCGCCTATCAAATAAAATTATCAATAACCATAATTATAAAATTATCAATGTTGGTACTAAAATTATTTTTTAGCGATAGTTAAAATAGGAATCTACTGAGCTGATAATGTACCTTATTACTTACATGTTCTACTACACAACACAAGTACGTATAATCTAAAAGTTACAAATATAACACAACTTATCACAACACATTAGGCATATTATCTACTCATAATCACCAGAGATAAGGCTGTCCTATTAGGCATAGTCTTGTATTGAGATCACACCACTAGATTCCTGCTTTGAGTGACTCAATATCATTTTTAAGCTGCAGCCTAAGTAAACAAAACATCATGATTACAAAATCATCTTATCTGTCTGAGGTGTATTATGCTTCGTGCAATGAAAAGTTTCTCTTTTTGAAGTCAATGTGTTTTTATCAGGTATGGCAATTGTGTGTGTGTGTGTGTGTGTAATGTCATCTTACTGGCATAACTAGTACCAATTTCTATTGAGGACTCTTGGATATGTGCTCCAGTCTTACTAAAAAGTCAATAACTTCTAAATGTTATAACAATAAGCAGGTACATTTATCATAAGTTATGATGTACATGCTCACTTGAACATGATGGCCAGCATAAAGAGGAGTATGATTGAAAGTGTCCTTCATATGAAAACGATCCCCATGTTGAAAGGAGGTAATGTACAACTTCAAACTTTACCTCCACGAGCGGCCAAGTGAAGAGGGGGTAAGTCAAATAATCGGGGTAAACTAAAAATCACCTCCCTAAAGTAGTGTTAGTTACTATAACAACAATCAAGGAAATAAAATAAATTTCAGTTTCTTTGTTCATAATTCATGTACTATTTGCCTCTATGAACCATTTATTAACAAAAGTCATTGATTGCACACTGTTAAAATGGATTGGTCAATCTAACTATTTCCATATTGTTTATTCTTCAAATAAAGTATGTATGTAATGTAATTGTCATGGCAATTAAAAGTTTAGGTAATGTCAGACAAAAAATTAATAATTTTTTGGGGCTGTGTGGGGGGGTGGTGGGTGTCTCTATGGTTATCGGTGCCAGATCTACCGCATCGTGTGTAAGAGCTGTCATTATAGACTCTGTAATAGAGATCATCCATTCATACCACTTTTTGAAAAGGAATTTTTTAAGTACACAACCTGTGTTATTTCATAGTAATATAGTAATCAAACATTTGTTAATGTATACAAATCATTGTGACTATAAAAACAAACGTCAATCTATTTTAACAATGTGTTATTTATGTTCGTGTACATGTACACTACTAATGTGCATTGTTTATGATCTTTTAAACAATATTACATTACTAACCTCTTGTTGTAATTTTTTCAGCTTCTCCAGATCTCTTTAGCTGCAGCAGCACACATAAGAGGAGGAGGAAACTAATGTCTCTCTCAATAATTTGACCCTAAAAGAGATCGGAAAAGCCACAACGATAAACATTTGAAAGGACAAGTACAAATTGTTTTTAACTGAGTATTACTTTTATTGCTAAATATTAAGGACAGCTGTTTTTATGTGATCTAGAGATGCTTGCCTTAGAAGATGAAATAGAAGTGTCTTGGCCACTGATTGTTGAAGTAACCTCAGTCTCAAAGAAAAAGAGAGTTTGTGACACCATTCCGTTCCTCGAAAATACTGTCAATTCTCCTCTCATATTCTTTCCATTTAGTTGACGTACTCTCCTTAATGTCTTAAATCCCTCTTGCCGAGAAGATAAGAGAGTTTAGTAAGAGCGCCTCTGGTGTATATCATGTCCAGGAATAAATCCAATTATCTTTGCGAGAATCTGGGGAAAAGAGGAAACATTGATTTTACTTATATGTT
>NW_024536225.1:0-9709 GCF_016097555.1 Gigantopelta aegis | reverse complement strand
TGATAATGTACATACTGCAAATGTAGTTGTTATTACTTCATAGTTTATATTAAAATTTTGAGGTGTAGTTTATTATTAAAGATAGTTATTATATGTAATTTTATATTAGGTAGACATAATCTATAATGAAGTAACTTTAAGAGAGTATGAATGTTATGTTGTATTATTCACTTTTGCCATCCAATTTTACTAAAGGTGACAATAATGTTATATCTTATTTAGAATGGCATAACTCCATTGGTCTCAGCATGTTCCAATGGTCATGATAAAGTAGTACAAGTATTACTAGACCATGGTGTTCAAGTGGATGTTCAAGACAAGGTAAGTAACATATGATTTGTTCATTTTAAGTTAATTATCACAACAGAAGTTAATAGTGTTACTTTGGTCATAAAAACACAAATGAATTTGATAATGTATTTATGAAAGTGTTAAGTGTCTTATAAAATGATTGATGGTATTATCCTTACTACAATACATTTGTAGATGTAGTTGTATTTGGAATTCAATTTATATTTGCATTAATGCTATGACTTAGTGTGTGGCATGTAAAACTTAGATGTGTGGTGTAATATTTAAAATGGTTTTTTGTAATTATATATTTATATACATGGTTTTACTAACTTAATGTTCCCACATGATATTCAGCTATATATATATATAGGTATATATATATATAGGATAGTTTGCATACTGTAATTCATTTTGCATCACAGAAACTGAACTGGTCGTTTATTAAGATAATTACTGTAAATACCTTTGTGTTCATTTGTTTGTGATTGAAGCCTTTTAACCTGGTATTAAAATGGAACAACCAGGTGTTATTTCAATATTTATTTATTAGCGTCATCTGGCCACAAATACAATGTTAACTGCTCTTTATATTTCTTCCAAATTACTTGTTAGCAAAATTATAACTTGTGAATTTAAATCTTTTTCGTTAATTGTCAAAGTATTTAGTAATAAAAAATAGAATTGAATTATCATTGTTGCTAAGCTAACAATGACTGGTGATAATGTACATACTGCAAATGTAGTTGTTATGACTTCATAGTTTATATTAAAATTTTGAGGTGTAGTTTATTATTAAAGATAGTTATATATGTAATTTTATATTAGGTAAACATACTCTATAATAAAGTAACTTTAAGAGAATATGAATGTTATGTTGTATTACTCACTTTTGCCATCCAATTTTACTAAAGGTGACAATAATGTTATATCTTATTTAGAATGGCATAATTCCATTGGTCTCAGCATGTTCCAATGGTCATGATAAAGTAGTACAAGTATTACTAGACCATGGTGTTCAAGTGGATGTTCAAGACAAGGTAAGTAACATATGATTTGTTCATTTTAAGTTAATTATCACAACAGAAGTTAATAGTGTTACTTTGGTCATAAAAACACAAATGAATTTGATAATGTATTTATGAAAGTGTTAAGTGTCTTATAAAATGAGTGATGGCATTATCCTTACTACAATACATTTGTAGATGTAGTTGTATTTGGAATTCAATTTATATTTGCATTAATGCTATGACTTAGTGTGTGGCATGTAAAACTTAGATGTGTGGTGTAATATTTAAAATGGTTTTTTGTAATTATATATTTATATACATGGTTTTACTAACTTAATGTTTCCCACATGATATTCAGCTCTGTATATATATATATATAGATAGTTCATACTGTAATTCATTTTGCGTCACAGAAACTGAACTGGTCATTTATTAAGATAATTACTGTAAATACCTTTGTGTTCATTTGTTTGTGATTGAAGCCTTTTAACCTGGTATTAAAATGGAACAACCAGGTGTTATTTCAATATTTATTTATTAACGTCATCTGGCCACAAATACAATGTTAACTGCTCTTTATATTTCTTCCAAATTACTTGTTAGCAAAATTATAACTTGTGAATTTAAATCTTTTTCGTTAATTGTCAAAGTATTTAGTAATAAAAAATAGAATTGAATTATCATTGTTGCTAAGCTAACAATGACTGGTGATAATGTACATACTGCAAATGTAGTTGTTATTACTTCATAGTTTATATAAAATTTTGAGGTGTAGTTTATTATTAAAGATAGTTATATGTAATTTTATATTAGGTAGACATACTCTATAATGAGTAACTTTAAGAGAATATGAATGTTATGTTGTATTACTCACTTTTGCCATCCAATTTTACTAAAGGTGACAATAATGTTATATCTTATTTAGAATGGCATAATTCCATTGGTCTCAGCATGTTCCAATGGTCATGATAAAGTAGTACAAGTATTACTAGACCATGGTGTTCAAGTGGATGTTCAAGACAAGGTAAGTAACATATGATTTGTTCATTTTAAGTTAATTATCACAACAGAAGTTAATAGTGCTACTTTGGTCATAAAAACACAAATGAATTTGATAATGTATTTATGAAAGTGTTAAGTGTCTTATAAAATGAGTGATGGCATTATCCTTACTACAATACATTTGTAGATGTAGTTGTATTTGGAATTCAATTTATATTTGCATTAATGCTATGACTTAGTGTGTGGCATGTAAAACTTAGATGTGTGGTGTAATATTTAAAATGGTTTTTTGTAATTATATATTTATATACATGGTTTTACTAACTTAATGTTTCCCACATGATATTCAGCTCTGTATATATATATATAATATATATATATAGTTATACTGTAATTCATTTTGCGTCACAGAAACTGAACTGGTCATTTATTAAGATAATTACTGTAAATACCTTTGTGTTCATTTGTTTGTGATTGAAGCCTTTTAACCTGGTATTAAAATGGAACAACCAGGTGTTATTTCAATATTTATTTATTAGCGTCATCTGGCCACAAATACAATGTTAACTGCTCTTTATATTTCTTCCAAATTACTTGTTAGCAAAATTATAACTTGTGAATTTAAATCTTTTTTGTTAATTGTCAAAGTATTTAGTAATAAAAATAGAATTGAAGTATCATTGTTGCTAAGCTAACAATGACTGGTGATAATGTACATACTGCAAATGTAGTTGTTATTACTTCATAGTTTATATTAAAATTTTGAGGTGTAGTTTATTATTAAAGACAGTTATATGTAATTTTATATTAGGTAGACATAATCTATAATGAAGTAACTTTAAGAGAGTATGAATGTTATGTTGTATTATTCACTTTTGCCATCCAATTTTACTAAAGGTGACAATAATGTTATATCTTATTTAGAATGGCATAATTCCATTGGTCTCAGCATGTTCCAATGGTCATGATAAAGTAGTACAAGTATTACTAGACCATGGTGTTCAAGTGGATGTTCAAGACAAGGTAAGTAACATATGATTTGTTCATTTTAAGTTAATTATCACAACAGAAGTTAATAGTGTTACTTTGGTCATAAAAACACAAATGAATTTGATAATGTATTTATGAAAGTGTTAAGTGTCTTATAAAATGATTGATGGTATTATCCTTACTACAATACATTTGTAGATGTAGTTGTATTTGGAATTCAATTTATATTTGCATTAATGCTATGACTTAGTGTGTGGCATGTAAAACTTAGATGTGTGGTGTAATATTTAAAATGGTTTTTTGTAATTATATATTTATATACATGGTTTTACTAACTTAATGTTTCCCACATGATATTCAGCTATATATATATATATATATATATATAGGGTGGTCATACTGTAATTCATTTTGCATCACAGAAACTGAACTGGTCGTTTATTAAGATAATTACTGTAAATACCTTTGTGTTCATTTGTTTGTGATTGAAGCCTTTTAACCTGGTATTAAAATGGAACAACCAGGTGTTATTTCAATATTTATTTATTAGCGTCATCTGGCCACAAATACAATGTTAACTGCTCTTTATATTTCTTCCAAATTACTTGTTAGCAAAATTATAACTTGTGAATTTAAATCTTTTTCGTTAATTGTCAAAGTATTTAGTAATAACAAATAGATTTGAAGTATCATTGTTGCTAAGCTAACAATGACTGGTGATAATGTACATACTGCAAATTTAGTTGTTATTACTTCATAGTTTATATTAAAATTTTGAGGTGTAGTTTATTATTAAAGACAGTTATATGTAATTTTATATTAGGTAGACATAATCTATAATGAAGTAACTTTAAGAGAGTATGAATGTTATGTTGTATTATTCACTTTTGCCATCCAATTTTACTAAAGGTGACAATAATGTTATATCTTATTTAGAATGGCATAACTCCATTGGTCTCAGCATGTTCCAATGGTCATGATAAAGTAGTACAAGTATTACTAGACCATGGTGTTCAAGTGGATGTTCAAGACAAGGTAAGTAACATATGATTTGTTCATTTTAAGTTAATTATCACAACAGAAGTTAATAGTGTTACTTTGGTCATAAAAACACAAATGAATTTGATAATGTATTTATGAAAGTGTTAAGTGTCTTATAAAATGAGTGATGGTATTATCCTTACTACAATACATTTGTAGATGTAGTTGTATTTGGAATTCAATTTATATTTGCATTAATGCTATGACTTAGTGTGTGGCATGTAAAACTTAGATGTGTGGTGTAATATTTAAAATGGTTTTTTGTAATTATATATTTATATACATGGTTTTACTAACTTAATGTTTCCCACATGATATTCAGCTATATATATATATATATATATGATAGGGTGGTCATACTGCAATTCATTTTGCATCACAGAAACTGAACTGGTCGTTTATTAAGATAATTACTGTAAATCCTTTGTGTTCATTTGTTTGTGATTGAAGCCTTTTAACCTGGTATTAAAATGGAACAACCAGGTGTTATTTCAATATTTATTTATTAGCGTCATCTGGCCACAAATACAATGTTAACTGCTCTTTATATTTCTTCCAAATTACTTGTTAGCAAAATTATAACTTGTGAATTTAAATCTTTTTTGTTAATTGTCAAAGTATTTAGTAATAACAAATAGATTTGAAGTATCATTGTTGCTAAGCTAACAATGACTGGTGATAATGTACATACTGCAAATGTAGTTGTTATGACTTCATAGTTTATATTAAAATTTTGAGGTGTAGTTTATTATTAAAGACAGTTATATGTAATTTTATATTAGGTAGACATAATCTATAATGAAGTAACTTTAAGAGAATATGAATGTTATGTTGTATTATTCGCTTTTGCCATCCAATTTTACTAAAGGTGACAATAATGTTATTTGATTTATTCTTAAAGAGAAATTAGCAAAATAGCTAATTTTTAATGTAATAATTTATACAATAATAATTCTGAACAGCCAGTAAACATCATTATGATCTCATAATGACAAGATCACAATACATTATAGGAGTGAACAAGAAAGTCTAAATTTGAGCAAACATACTAAAGCCTAGACTGATTGCCTGAGTTAGAAGAACTATAGATTGTAATTTGAAATTAAAAAGTCAATTATTTGAGTAGAAACAGTCAATTGCTCATGTTTCTAATGTAATCTTATAAAACAACTTCAATATATTATTAATGTGTGTTAAAAGAAAAAGAAAAAATTCTCTGATTCCATTTCCTCATTTAGTGTGCAATAACACATTAACATAATTATGTTGTTGGTACTATATCCTCATCTTACTTATAAATTATTTACAAGATCTATTTATTACCTCTAAATAAATTATTATCAGAATAAAGGATATGTGTATAAATATGATGATATAGTTATTTACAAGGTTAAAGTTAATGTGAAGTGCACTTGTATGCAGTACATGTATAAAAGCAAGTATTTATATAACTCAATGTTTTTGACTTTGTATTGTATAAATATAGTTATGCAGTTATGCCTTTTTTAAAAATAAAGACTTTTTAAATTCATGGAGTCAAGACTTTCTTTACAATCATACACAAAGGCTGACTGGAAAAATGCCACGACTGAGTGTGGTCTGTAAATATAAAGCTTATAGTCAGGGTATGAACAAAAAACTAACTAATTTCTTAAGGTATGTAGCCTTGAAAATTGATTTCTCAGATTACCTAGCATAGTTGGAGCTGTTCTGTCAGAGGTGCATTTTACCTAACCAATTGATTCTCATTATATTAAGCTTTGGAGACGTGTCAAAACTTGATGCAGCTGTTCTGAGTTAACTAACCTGACATTATCATAGTATACATATCTACATGTAGTACATGTTTGAATCCACTTAAATGTAACAAGTACATTTACTTTTCTATACAATGTAGGACATTTATTTGTTTATCTTTGCTGACAATAATAGAAAGCCAAATAAAAATAAATAACCTTTCTGAGTTACTTGTAGCAAATGAAAACGTTTAAAAAGTATTTATAATAACAAATACATTTACTAATCATAGATCCATTGGAAATATGATTGTTACTTCAAGCAAAAGTATTTTTCTAATTAGCTTGCAACAATTGGTCATAAGTATATACTACAATTAATACTTGTATTTGTAATACAATATTTAATGCTTTATATGTGGAGTGATATATAAATATTTAAACTTTATGGTGTGGTTTTTTATTAACAACAGCTTATTTCTTATTAGATAGATAGACATAACATATGACATAACATTTATTACAGTATATTAGTTATAGTGTGTTGTCAGTAGTTACTGAGGGTCTTGATGATTTAATATTCTATACTTAGTTGTCTTGTTAGTGAACAGAGCAAAAATGTCTTATAGGTGACTATAGTTTCAGTAAGATTGCATGTAATACACTTGACTTTTTGTTCTAAGGTATGATCCAATAACTAAACATTTCAATGTACCTTAAGATTGATTGTATAACAATATTATTATTGTTAAATCAACCAATTAATGTTTGTAGTGATTACTCTTGCCTGACAAACATAAAGTATGCTACTGTTGTACATGTTTTTGTTACTATATACACTTTGAGAGTCACTTATAAACAAATTATAACTTGTCATTTTAAATCTTTTTGTAAATATAATGAAAAGGGTTACTAATCACAGATGCATCTCATTGCACGAGAGCAAGTTGCTTTTGAGTGATATGTTTCTCTGATAAGCTTGATTTCTTAAGCTACTATAGAAAAACGTATCTGAGTTTCAATTCACCTCTTATTTTGTAATGCTTTAAGGTATATCAAAAGAGTAACATAACTCGCTCTGAATGAAATACTTTTATCATGGAAATACATACAAATCTACAAGTAACACATCCACTTAATGTGACAAGTACATATACATTTACTATACACATATTTACTACAACCTGTAGATGTATATTTACATGTATACTAGTTTTCCTTTGATATTAAACACACATATATGTATTGTTTTATTGTTAATTTAGTTTTGTTTTCCACTAAGATAAGTTTTTATATTCTTCCTTTAAGCTCATGATATTCGTTGGTATTATTAAGCTTGTTTAGTTGTTGTTAAAGCAAGGAAGGTGTTTATTCAATGTAGGTATTGATTTATTGAGTCATAGCTGAAAAAATATACAAACCATTAACGGTTGTTGTTTTCCTCCATTCTTGTCCTTCCAGAATCATCTTATTACAAACTGTAATTGTTGTTTTGAATCTTTCTAAAATAGTGGAAAGTGTTAGTAATGACAGATGCACAATTTTTGACGGATTTGATCGGTTGCTTCAAGCAAAGTTTTTGTTTGCTAACTTGATTTTTTACAGTAGCTCTAGCGTTATGATAGGTGAACTATGTTCTTGAGTATTAAAAGATTTCTAATGTCACTGAAGGGTAATTTTATAGACCTACTGCATTGAAATCATGATGGGAGCTTCAAGAACATTATCAAGTCGTTTTCTCCCTTTGTTAATTGAGGAATGGAATTTTTGTTAAAGTAGTTGTTTAATTGAGGGATGCTTTGTAAGTTCAAAATGCAATTAAAGAAATATAAGGTATTTATTCTCTTATTTAAAATAACTCTGTAAACAATCAAATATATGGAGATTTATTATACATGTACCTATAGATGTTAGTTTGTACAATATATTACATTATATTATAAAATGTAGTGACTACTGCAAGGGGAGTGGTTTATTTTATTGCATAACTGTAAATTTGTAGATCTATATCAATATATAACTCTTAGAGTGTAGTAGTACACAAGTGTAATTATATTAGATTTAACTATTGCTGTTGAAATGTACAAACTTATAAATGAGCGTTTTAATACAATTGTCTTGAGTATAAAATAACATAAATGCTTTTAGAGTGAGAAAGTGTCACAATAGATAATAGTGGTTATGGTTATATGGAATCACAATAAACACACATCTTTGTTGTATTTATTGTAACTTCCATTGTGATTTGGGAAGAGTATAGAGGACTGTCTATGTTATAGGTGAGTATTTAATAGATGATAGTACATGTGATTTTGTTGAAACAAACCACACCCAATGATGTAGCCTATAGTCTTGTCTACAAGTAATCACACACTATAGTACACTCTGCCAAGACAAATTAATACTTAAAATTTCCATTTGTTCAAATCATATTTTAATACAATTTAGAATTATGGTACAGTGAGATTAGCTATTCACAGTTCTTACCCTAAACACACCTATACTCAAAACTATATCAAAAATTTTTTAATACCTGCCCTTTGATTGCTGTCCTCCATGATTTATAAATCCATTGTCCACCATATTGTAATATATGCTGTAAGTCTGGACATTTTTTGTAAAGATGTTCTTGATTGTTCTCTATCCATGAAATATTTTCCACAAAATTATTCAAACAATGAATAATAATAATGATGATAGGTCAAAGACATGATTAGTATTATTACTGTAAGAGCAACATTCAATAGTAACAAAATATGAAAACTCAATGCCACTGCTTGAATCAAATATCTGCTTCTTCCAGTAACTCTGCAATAGATGGATGCATCCTCTTTGTACAAACAACAAACAATAAATATATGATACTTTCTATACTAATATCAAAACTGCACGTCAACTGTTTTCAATATCTTATGACAGATTTGATAACCAAAAAAACATACAATTCACATCCATATGCCTTCCACTAGGCCACATGTAAGAAATAAAAGTTTTTTCAACTAAAAATTCCATTGCAAAAGTCAAACCACAAACTTTTTTAAGACATGTAGTTACTATAACAAGGTGAATGGTTTATTGTCAAATGGTGTTTTAAATATATGATAGTCTACTACTGATCACATTATAGTTACTACTTGCTTGAAAAACAAAGTCAATAACACACTGGACAATAACACACTATAATTATTTCCAATCCAATAGTTCAACAATACTTTAATAACAGTAATTGATGCCATTAAATTAATGTATATATTTCACCTAACACTGACAAACACTGACAAATCAGCCTAGCTGTTAAAGGTGATTTATTTATTTTGTTTTGAATTGAACTTTTGTCTCATGTATGCATGTAGAGTGTCTACTATTATCCTGTATAGTTTTAACCTATATCTATACTTGGGTAACTAGAAAGCATGAGATAAGGTTATTGGCTATGAAACCATCAACACACATTGACTCCCACACCTACAATGACATGTCCACTAATTTAGATTAGATATTACTATCTAATTTGATCTGTATAAATAATTATGTCAAAGGCGATTGACCATACCTTAGAATTATAATAAAAGGCTTGTTTTTTCTGCTTAAAACAGACCAGTAAATGTACATTGACCAGATAGTTATTAGGGATTTTGC